>NC_137057.1:45602153-45619653 GCF_032717465.1 Coenobita brevimanus
TAAAATTGCCATCTCTCCATCTTGAATGCTTGAGTTCCAACGATAGATTAATACTAGAATGCGATACTAGTCACGAAGAAGTGCCATGAAAAGGATATAGAAACGTAGTATTATACTGTCACTAAAGGCGTCTACCAACCAAGGAGACTCATTCTCACCTCATAAGTAGAGCTCATGGAATTTCCCTAGTAACCCAGGAGACTCATTCCCACATAAATAAAACTAAATGAATTTCACTAGTAACCAAGGAGACTCATTCCCACCTCAAATAAAACAATTTCAATAGTAACCAAGGAGACTCATTCCCACCTCATAAATAAGACTCATTGAATTTCACTAGTAACCAAGGAGACTCCCACCCCATATGTAAAGTTAATTGAATTTCACTAGTAACCAAGGAGACTCATTCCCACCTTTTAAGTAGATTGAATTTCACTAGTAACCTAGGAGACTCGTGACCTAGTTCCCTTAGATGAAAACAGTTTAGAATCATGGTGGTGCGAGAGAATGGTACAACGATGGTACAGTGCAGTGAGGGTGGTGCACGGTGCAGCGAGAGAGGGTACAATTAGGGTACAGTTAAGATGGTATGGAATGGTACAAGGGAAGGGTGGAAAAGTGAATGGGTGGTACGGTGGGGATGGTGCATGGTACAGCAAGGAACGGTACAGATTAGGGTACAGTTGGGATGGGACAGGGAATGGTACAAGCGTGGTAGTGGTTCAGGGATGGTGCAAGAGAGAGAGGGTACTGTGAATGGGTGGTACAGTATGGTGCAAGGAGTGATGGGGAAGTGGTGTAAGGCGCGGTACGAAGAACGGTACAGTGATGCAAGGAAGGAGGGAGAGAGAGAGAGAGAGAGAGAGAGAGAGATTCTTTTCAGTGTGGTGACGTATTTAACATTTCATTCATTCTACCTTTTGGCTTTTTTACTCAGCATGGAGGGAGAGAGAGAGAGAGAGAGTGTGTGTGTGTGTGTGTGTGTGTGTGTGTACCTAGAAGTTGTTTTGGTGTGCGTAGGGGAGACAGATTCTTGATGTAGGCTGTTTGCAGTATTTACCAGATTCACTCAGTACTTTTTTACTGTACTGTAGACTAGCACACGTCACGCACTAGATACATACATACATACAGTACATACATAAACAGACTGCATAATACACGTACATACCGTACATAAAATACATACATACACTGGTCGCACATGCACGTATATACTGGACAAAATACATACATACCGTACATACATACAAACATACGTACGTACATACATATATACACGTACTGTACATAAAATACATACATACATAGGCTACATTTATTCACATACATACATACATACATACCAATACACAGCATACAGTATACATTCATTTCTCTCTCTCTCTCTCTCTCTCTCTCTCTCTCTCTCTCTCTCTCTCTCTCCTTCAATCACGCCAATAAGCCTATAACCATACCCGTTGATGCGTGAAATAGAGAGAGAGAGAGAGAGAGATAAGGGAAGGAAGAAAATGAGGAAGGTAGTAAGGAGCAAGAAACGTGAGGGAGAAGGAGATGGAAGGAGGGTAAAAACAAACATATCTTCCTTCGCTATTTACAAACACCTTTAAGACGTAATTATCCGAGGGAAGCAAAGGAAGGATGGAAGGGAAGGAAGGAAGGAAGGGAGGGAGAAGATTGAAAGGAGGAAGGAATTGGTGAAGAAAGAAGGAAGAGGGGAGAGAGGGAAGAAAGAAAGAAGGGAGAAGAGAGTAAGGAGGAAGGGAGGGAGGGAGGGAAGAAAGAAAGAAGGAAGGGAGAAGAGGGGAAGGAGGAAGGAAGGGAGGAAGGGAAGAAAGAAGGAAGGGAAGAAAGAAGGAAGGGAGAAGAGAGAAATGAGGAGGAAGAAAGGAAGGGAAGGAAAGAAGGAAGGAAGGGATGGAGAAGAGTGAAAGGAGGAGGAAGGAAGGGAGGGAGGAAGGAAGGATGGATGAGCAAGTGGATATTCCTACTATTTACTTAACCTGTATTTCGTATTCATTTTACAGTTAGAAAAAATAAATACAAGGAAGCTCTGACCCCAACCTAGTAATGAAGGAGGGAAAGAAGGACGCGAGAGAGATGAGAAGGAAGAAGGAGAAGAAGACAGTACGGCGAAAGGAAGGAAGGAAAAGGGGACACATTTCCACAAGACCTGCCTAGTAATGAAGGAAGGAAGGAAAGGACGAGAGAAAGACGAGAAGGAAAGAAGAGAGAAGGAAAATGAAGTAGAACGAAAGGAAGACAAAAATGACACCAATCAAGGTAGTAAAGAAGGACGGGAGAAAGGTTAGACGGAAGAGAGGAGAAGAAAGTGAAGACGAAAAGAGGGAAGAAAAAAAGGACACAGAAAATGAAGGAAGGAACGAGAGAAAGAAGAATATGAGAGAAGGAAAGGGAAGGAAGGAAGAAAAAAGAACATACAGTAATGAAGGACGAGAGAGGGATTAGAAGGAAGAAAGAGAGAAGGAAAGGAAAGTAAGTCGAAAGGAAGAAGGGAAGGAAGGAAGAAAAAAAGGGACACCTTTCCACAAGACACTGCCTAGTAATGAAGGAAAGAAGGACGAGAGAAAGACGAGAGGGGAGGAAGAGAAGAAGGAAGTGAAGACAGAAGGAAGGAAGAAAGAAAGACACATAATTCCACAAGCCTGCCATTCATCCTAATCAGCTGACAGATGTAAACAAATGCCGCTTACCCAGCCTCGTAAGGAAATAGTATAGGTTGTGGTGATAGTAATGTTTATATGACGGGTTTATGAGGCTAAGGATAGGCTTCTCTGACTGGATAGGTTTGATAGTCCCGTGGATAGAGAAGGATGGAAGGGTGCAAGGATGGATGGACGGATTGAAGGAAGGAAGCAAGGATGGATGGACGGAAGGAAAGAAGGGGCTGGATGGGTGGTTGGAAGGAAGAATGGCAGGATGGAGGGGTGGATGGATGGATGAATGAATGAAAGGAAGGAAGGAAGCAGACAAGATGAATGGAAGGAATGAAAAAAGTAAGAAGAAAGAAACACACACACACACACACACACACACACACACACACACACACACACACACACACACACACACACACACACACACAACCTCCCAAATCAACACTTTCCCTAATCGGCTGATCGATGTAAACAAACCAGCGAACCCAGCCTCATAAGGAAATAGTATCGGGCCGGGTTTAGGAGGCGGAGTGAATGGACTTGCTGACGTCACTCCCGCTTCTGTGAATGAATCGCATGACGTCACAAGGCCGGCTATTTTTTTTTCTTTGTTTTATTTTCTCATGCTGCTGGAATCTTGTTGGATAAATTAACCTTTTGGGAAGATGTTTTTCTGTTTTTATTCTTGTCTATTTTGAGGTAACTGTTTTTCTTTTGTGTTTGTGTTTGTATAATGGTTCTTTTTACCTACATACCTGCCTAATTAACTACCTCTATCTACCTGTCTATCTATCTATTACTATGCATGAATATTATTGTAGCTATATATTTGTAATGCCTATCCAGTAGTCTATTTTTCTGTCTATCGGTCTCTTACCAACCTACCTACTTACCTACCAACCAGCCAACCAACCAACCTCCTGTGTACCTACCTACCTACGTACCAACCAACCTCCTGTCTACCTACCTACCTACCCACCTGCCTACCTACCAGCCAACCAACCATCCTACCTACTTACCTACCTACCTACCTACCTTTTTATAAATTTCTGTGTTCAGTCCCAAAGTTCATTATTGTTATTACTGAATCTATATATGAACACCTAAATACTGTTAATGAGGGAAATACGATCTTCCAAGTTCTCTCTCTCTCTCTCTCTCTCTCTCTCTCTCTCTCTCTCTCTCGTAAAGCAGTCAAGCAGCTAACCTTCACCCAACACAAAGGTGAATGGATTTAAATGTCACTAGACGTACTTAACAATGGCATGTGACTGCTTGAGAGAGAGAGAGAGAGAGAGTTTATAGACAGGGGAAAGGAGAGGAAGAAATGGCGAAGGGAAATATAAAGGAAAGAGAGAGAGAGAGAGGTGGAGGCGAAGAGAGAGCTTATACACAGGGAGAGGGAAGGAGAGGAGGAGAGGGAGAAATGGCGAAGGGAAATATACGAGAGAGAGAGAGAGTATCGCGTGCTTAGAATGGCTCCCCAGCTTTTCTTTATTATATTAACCCCTCTCTCTTTAACCATACGCAAAATAGACATCTGTCCTGAATGCTGTCTGTAGCGATAAATTAACTCTAGAATACGGTGCTAGTCACGAAGAAGTGCTGTGGAATGGATGCAGAGCTGTGGTAGTGTCATTACGCTGGGATATGATGCTAGTCACGAAGAAGTGCCGTGGAAAGGATACTAGTCACGAAGAAGTGCTGTGGAAAGGATGCAGAGCTGTGGTAGTGTCATTACGCTGGGATGTGATACTACTCACGATGAAGTGCTGTGGAAAGGATGCTAGTCACGAAGCAGTGCTGTGGGAAGGATGTAGGGCTGTGGTAGTGTCATATTACGCTGGGATATGATGCTAGTCACGAAGAAGTGCTGTGGAAAGGATGCAGGGCTGTGGATAGTGTCTTGTTTCGCTGGAATATGATGCTAGTCACGAAGAAGTGCTTTGGAAAGTGACCCAGCTGCGTGAAATAGTGAAAGGACGAAAATATCCGGCAAGTTAGACAGCATAGTTCAATGTATGACGTCACACCCCCTTAGTGACGTAATCATTACAGTGACGTCATTCATTCCTGTTACCGCCTCACCATTTTATCACATATCAGGCATTTCCTCTACAGGCTGAAACAGGTTGGGGTAGACACACACACACACACACACACACACACACACACACACACACACACACACACACACACACACACACACACACACGTACTCTACATACATACATAAATAGAGAGAGAGAGGTCAAAATTATTTACACAATAACTCCTTTAGCTTGAGTGTAAAAAATAAACAAAATGAATAGAAATGTAGCCAGTCTGAAGGGGTTATAATTGATGAATAAGAAAATATATCCTGTAGAGGGAAATATAACAAGGTGTGTGTGTGTGTGTGTGTGTGTGTGTGTGTGTGTGTGTGTGTGTGTGTGTGTGTGTGTGTGACTAAGCCCTGCCCTACCCCCTTATATGGAATGACTGGGCACGTCCCCGAGTTTTTATGCCTCTTCCGCTGCTTAGAGGGCGGGGAGGGGGGGAGGGCAGGCAGGCAGGTAACAGGAAGTCGACCTGGGTTGGGCAAGGTGGGGTAGGGTGGGGCGGGGTGGGGTGGAGTGAAGTAAGGTGCGGTAAGGTTGGGTGGGGTGAAGTTAGTCTAAAGATTGGGTTAGGTTAGATTAGTTTGGGTTGATAAGGTGCGGTAAGGTTGGTTGGGGTGATGTTGAGTTAGGGTTGGGTTAGGTTTGGTTAGTTTAGGTTGGTAAGATGAGGTTGAGTGGGGTTGGGTTGGGTTAGGTTTGGTCAGGGTGGGGTGGGGTGAGATTAAGATAGGATAAGGTGGAGTGAGATGGTGTTGGGTTGGGTTGGGTGAGGCGAAATGAGGGTGGGTTGGGTTAGGGTGAGGTGGGCTGGGGTGAGGTAAGGTGGGATAAGGTGGGGTCTGTGTTTTACTCCTTGCTGTAAATACTATCTATCTATCTATTGCCAGACGCCACAGTCCCTCAAGGGGTGGCCATTTGACTTTGAGTTAGTTGTTTTACGAGGAGGGACACTAACCCTCCACCAACCCACTTGTTGACACGTAGGGAGCACGTATGGTTTGGTTATATGGTTACCACCCAGCGTTGTAAATGGTTTCTTGGCTTATAGGAAACCATTTGGCATGTCACTCGATGTAAAGCCACCTGTAGAGGAGAGAAAAGCAGTAAGAAGTGACAGGAAAGATGGCAGAAATAGGAAGAGAGGAGGACACCTGTTTTTATACGATATTTATTAATCTTAGGATAGACTTTAAAACCTGGAGGAGGTGCGTAATTACTGCTTTAGTCTACAGTACGTCGTCCATAGTAGAGTTAAAGCGAGAGTTACGGGATCAGAGTGAAGGGGTTAAGCTGAAGGAAGACCCCTCGTGGTGAAGGTATTGAAAACAGACTCAGGAAATTCTTGAAGTAGGCTATGTTGTGTGTGTGTGTGTGTGTGTGTGTGTGTGTGTGTGTGTGTGTGTGTGTGTGCTAGGCTTTTATTTATTTATTTTTTTGTGTGACGTGACAAAGGCGTGTATTCTCGTCAGCTTAACAGATCCCGCAACACCCCTTCCCTACTAATGTTCATTTGTCCCTTATTCGTGAGTACATCTCCATAGGTTAATTATTCGGTCTGTGTTAGTACAAACCAGAACAGTGAGGCTGCTTGCTGCTGAACCCTAGGATGGTCAAGCAAGGGGAAAAAATAAAAATAAAAAGAAAACCAACGATGCCTGGTAACTCCGTCGGGTGGGTGGGAGTTGCAGGATGCCGCTTTATAGCCCAAAAAGATCCTCCCTTCCCCTACCCCCTCCAAAAAAGCAATGGGGATCATCAGAGCCTGTATGGGTGGTGCAAAGAGTTAATTTCAAAGCACAAGGGTGTGGAGTAAATTATTTTCTTTACCTACAGGCTCACAAAATAACCCTCCCAGTACGACAATGTGGCCTGGTGTGATTTGACGGGGTTGGTTGACGATCATTCAGTAACTCAGTAATTCAGTGACAGAGGCGTTTCATAAAAAAGCCTGAGAGTCCAAGAAAAATACATCAGTAGCATAAAATGGAATATTGAAGTGTAATACGGTGTTCAAATGATGTAAACTAAGGAAAACGTGGCTGAAAAACTCGTAAATTATTCTCATCGACTCAGGAACATCCCTAACACCTTTTCCTATGTGACTTATTTTGCCTTCCCTAACACCTTTTCCTAAGTGATTTATTTTGCCTTCTCTAACTCCTTTTCCTAAGTGATTTATTTGCCTTCCTTAACACGTTTTCCTAAGTGATTTATTTTGCCTTCCCTAACACCTTTTCCTAAGTGATTTATTTTGCCTTCCCTAACTCCTTTTCCTAAGTGATTTAATTTGCCTTCCCTAACACGTTTTCCTAAGTGATTTATTTTGCCTTCCCTAACACCTTTTCTTGAGTGATTTATATTGCCTTCCCTAACATTTTCCTAAGTGATTTATTTTGCCTTCCCTAACACCTTTTCGTAAGTGACTTATTTTGCCTTTCCTAACTCCTTTTCCTAAGTGATTTATTTTGCTTTGCCTAACACCTTTTCCTAAGTGATTTATTTAGCCTTCCCCAACACCTTTTCCTAAGTAATTTATTTTGCCTTCCCTAACACGTTTTCCTGAGTGATTTATTTTGCCTTCGCTAACACCTTTTCCTAAGTGATTTATTTTGCCTTTCCTAACTCCCTTTCCTAAGTGATTTATTTTGCTTTCCCCAACACCTTTTCCTAAGTGACTTATTTTGCCTTCCCCAACACCTTTTCCTAAGTGATTTATTTTGCCTTCCCTAACACCTTTTCCTAATTGATTTATTTTCCCATCCCTAACACCTTTTCCTTAGTGATTTATTTTGCTTGTTACATCCTCATTCCTATTCTCTCTCATTTTAAATCATTCCAAAACCACGATACTCAGTTGAAATAACACAGAAGTTGATATGAACCAGCCATATCTAAAACTAAATCGCTAAGGAAGAGGTGTTAGGGAGCTTCCTTGACCGACGAGAATATGGACCCAAATCTAGTTCTGCAAAAAACAAGTGTGTGTGTGTGTGAGAGAGAGAGAGAGAGAGAGAGAGAGAGAGAGAGAGAGAGAGAGAGAGAATTAGCAAAACAAAGATTAACAGAAGTGTGTGTGTGTGTGTGTGTGTGTGTGTGTGTGTGTGTGTGTGTGTGAGAGAGAGAGCCAGGTGTATCTTTGTGTTACCTTATATGCAGGTGGTTCATTATTGCATAGGGGAAATAGTGTACCTGTGATGTCACACACACACACACACACACACACACACACACACACTCTCTCTCTCTCTCTCTCTCTCTCTCTCTCTCTCTCTCTCTCTCTCTCTCTCTCTCTCTCTTTCTACGAAAATTTAAGACAGGAACGAGAAACATTGAAAAAAAAAAGTTCAAAGGAGGAGGAGGAAGAAGAAGAAAGGGAGGAGGAGGAAAAAGAAGAGGAGGAGGAGGAGGAAAACTATTTGCTCTCTCTCTCTCTCTCTCTCTCTCTCTCTCTCTCTCTCTCTCTCTCAACCCCTTCAGACCGAGTAGTCCAGTTATATTTCTAGTAGTAATAGACACTAATAATATCTATGGGTTTGTAAATAGGGAAGGATAGGAGGAAGGTGAACATGGACTGACCTGAATGGGTTGTGGGTAGATTTAGGTAGTAGGTAGGTAGGCTGGTAGGTAGGTAGATGGGTGGATGGGTAGGTAGGTAGGTAGGTGGGTAGTTGGATGGATGGATAGATAGATAGACAGGTAGGTAGGTATTAGGTAGATTGATAGTAGGTAGGTATAGGTAGGTAGGTGGGTGGATAGGTAGGTAGATAGGTAGGTAGGTGGGTAGTTGGATGGATGGATAAATAGATAGACAGGTAGATTGATAGTAGGTAGGTAGGTATTAGGTAGACTGATAGGTAGGTGGGTAGTTGGATGGATAGATAGGTAGGTGGGTAGTTGGATGGATAGATAGGTAGGTAGGTCTTAGGTAGATTGATAGTAGGTAGATAGGAGGTAGGTAGGTATGTAGGTAGGTAGGTAGGTGGGTGGGTGGGTGGATGGGTAGGTAGGTAGGTAGGTGGGTAGTTGGATGGATAGATTGATAGGTAGGTAGGTAGGTGGGAAGGTAAGTAGGTAGGTAGGTGGGTAGTTGGATGGATAGATAAATACATAGATAGATAGACAAGTAAGTAGGTAGGAGGTAGATAGATAGGTGGGTAGGTAGGTAGGTATGTGGGTACTTGGATGGATGGATTAATAGATAGATAGATAGGTAGGTTTATGGGTAAGTAGATAGATTGATAGGCAGGCAGATAGATAGATAGGTAGGTAGGTGGGTGGATAGATATATAAATGAATTAATAGTAAAGAGGTAGATAGATAAATCATAGATAGATTAATAGATAGACTTGTTTAACTTCTATAACTATCTATCTACTATTTTGGTAAGAGTAAATTATTAGATAGAGACAGATGGATAGTACATGCTGGCAAATAGATAGAAAGATGGATAGATAAATAGGTTGGTAGGAGGTAGACTGATAAATGGTATAGATAGATAGATAGGAGGTAGGTTAATAAGGAATACAGATAAATAGAGGGATATGGATAGATAGATAGATAAATAGTAAATAAATAGTTGGGTATAGATAGATAGGTACAAGACAGATAGATAGATAGGTGGATAGATAGATATATACAGTAAATAGATAGTTGGGTATAGATAGATAGGTACGAGACAGATGGGTAGATAGATGAATAGTTACAGATAAGTAGATAGTTGGGTAGATAGACATAGATACGAGACAGATAGATACATAGATAGATGAACATACATAACATCACTATCTACCATTTTCAGCAAGTTCAAATTACACTCCACCACTCTAAACAGGTTTCCCTCCTGCACTAAAGCCATACACATCTCTACGTATTTCCACCCCTACATTGTCTCTATGGGCTTAAGCTTCATAATAACACCCATTGGGCTCTGTATTATGTGGAATTACACGTTAATCCGGTCAGCTTTGTCAGGTGTATCGGTGTGCTTGAAGTGTTTGTGTGTGCTTTGTTTGTCTTTGTTGTTTGTTGGTTTGTGTGTATGTTCTTGTGTTTGTCTCGGTTTAGCGCGGATTTCGTGTGTTTGGTATTCGTCTGTCTCGGTACAGCGCGGATTTCGTGTGTTTCTCCCTTATTCGTTGGTCTGTCTGTATTTTCGTGTGTGTCTGTCTCGGTTTATCGCGTATTTTGGGTGTATGTTTTCGTTATCCGTTGGTCTGTCTCTATGTTCGTGTGTCTGTCGGTTTATCGCGTATTTTTATGTATGTCTTCGTTATCCGTTGGTCTGTGTGTATCTTTGTCTCGGTATATCGTGTATTTTGTGTGCGTGTCCTCGTTATCCGTTGGTGTGTCTGTGTGTCCGTGTTTGTGTTGGTGTATCGTTTAGTATTATCCGTCCCCCGCCCCGGCGGGGCGTGTATTTTCACTTGTTTTTTCTGTTTGTTTGTTTGTCTGCTTGTCTGTCTGTCTGTCAACAACTTTACGTGAAAAGTACTGGTGCGATTTTGACTCCAGTTACAGGGATGATGGGCTATGACCTTCTGATGACCTTATTATATTTTGGGCGAAATCGGGCCAAGGCCCAGGCTGTGGACCTAAGACATGTAAAAAAAGAAAAAAAATCGTTTTCACCACAACTTTCAAATTCGTCATATCGACATGAAACCTAAACCTAAATGTGCATCTTTCAAATCTGCATCCTGTAACATGCCTCATTACATCAGGGGGGTCACCCCCTAGTTAGCGGTTGGGGGGTCCATCAGGTGGGTCGGGCCTAAAATTTCAAATGGGCATTGAATCGTCAATTTTCACCCGGTTTACTCGAAATTTGATATGTGACATCTTTGAATAGATATCCTGTTGTGTTTATACATCAGCACTAAATGATTGCCAGGGACGGGTTTGCTGTGCCTTGGTACCGCTTCTTGTTAAAAACTGGTTTGTCGTCCGTATATGTAATCCGTTTATGAACAATATACCTGTTTCTTTATGTGTGGATTATATGCCTTTGTATGCAACAGCTTAACTCTGAAACTATCTACCTCTGTTTGTATTTCCTGCTGCCTATGACCTCCAGTCTTTTGTATGCAGTATGTCCAGGCATCTCGAAATGAACGGATCTTGAATTTGGTTCATAGTTATTATTATTATTATTATTATTAGTGTTATTACTATTATTATTATTATTATTTTTTTGAGGGGACAATCTCATTATTATTATTATTATTTTTTTTTTTTGAGGGGACAATCTTTTGTTTCCTTCCTTTTTAGTAAAAAAAAATAAAATAAAATAAAATAGAACTAGGTGCCATATCTCTACATATAAATAGCAGCATCGCGTTTGAAGAGAGCTGCATTTGATTGGCGCTGTTTTTAAGTGTGTTTATATTCATCCGTCTATATGTAGTTGTATAATTTGTTTTTTTTTTTCAAGAGAGAGAGAGAGAGGTGCGCTTGGGGAAAGAAGATGAAGAGGAAATCCGGGAGGAGGGAGGAGGAGGAGAGAGAGAGAGAGAGAGAGAGATAATGGTCAAATATAACATTGGATATTCATTGACTTTTGTATCGTAAATTCTCTCTCTCTCTCTCTCTCTCTCTCTCTCTCTCTCTCTCTCTCTCTCTCTCTCTCTCTCTCTCTCTCTCTCTCTGTCTGTCATACCTGTACCGGGTGTCTGTTTTTTTCCTTTTACTTTCAAGTATTTTCATTTATTAGCGTTTCTGTGAAGTCCTTGCTTGCTTCCATGTTTATTATTATTATTATTATTATCGTTTCTAAATCTGCCATATCCTGAAGGGACTCATGGTTTGTTGTTGGCAGTATTTATTATTATTATTATTATTATTATTATTATTACTGCTCCTAACCCCATGCATGCCGTGGTTTATTATTATTATTATTATTATTATTATTATTTTCCCCCTCCATCCTGTACGACACCTTTTCAAAATTAGATAGGTGAAATATAACAGTAAATACGAAATAAATCGCACTTGCCTTACTGAAAGCTTAGTGAATATGGAAATAATGCCGACGAGAAGTTATTACCACTGACCCGTCCCCGCCACACGCAAGAACCCGGCCCAGAGTGTAACAGGCGCGTCATAGGGGCTGGTGCGTGTATAACGCTGTGTCTGGTGTGTTGTGGCAACGGCTTAGCATTATAGTGTCCAGCCTGCATTATTTACTCATTTCCTACGCTTACTGCCTCACCCACGCCCACACCAGCTGATTGAGCCGTGAATTAAGTGCGACGTTATTTGTGGAATACCTTGTGCATATATATATATATATATATATATATATATATATATATATATATATATAAATATATATATATATATATGTGTGTGTGTGTGTGTGTGTGTGTGTGTGTGTGTGTGTGTGTGTGTGTGTGTGTAAACATACATTTGAGGCAGTCGAAGTACCTTACCAAACCAGTTCCTCTTCCTGGTATTGGTATATTTTTCTTATTATTTCTGGGATGGTAAATAAACGTTACCTGCGAAATATGTTTCCCTCGTTGTTATTAGTTGTTGCGCTGTGTCAACGCGTTTATCAAGCGTAAAGAGGGAAGGGACTCCTAACCTAAGTGTTTAACTAAACCTAACCTAACCTAGCTTAACTACCTAACATTATCTATCCAGCTATCTGTCTATCTATCTGTCCAATTATCTTTGTCTGTCAATCTACCAGCATCTATCTATCTATCTGTATATAAGAGCAACAGGTAAACTAACAGTGTCTTATGAGTTTTTAAGAAAATACAATTTTGTTAATATTTTTTTTTCTTTCCAGGTAAGTGATGAATGGGATGAGTAGAGGAGACTGTGAGGTGAGCAGAATGTATTGTTAGTATTAACACTTACACATCGCTGTGGCAAGTTTTCTTGTTTTTGTCAGTATTATTATTATTATTATTATTATTTTCGCTGAATAATAAGTGGCCATTACTGGGAGGCTGTTTGGCCAAGAGCCTTCAAACTTCGTCAGGTTATGTGCCAGGTGGCTGCTGCTGCTGGCCACGTATGATGGCATGCCATCAACCGGATGTTATACACAATGTACAAACACGGATTCCACGACGCTGTCTCACAAACCGCTTAATTTTGGAAACTGAAATTTTACTGCAATACAGACTTAAGGCTGATGCCGGCCAGTAGGTGGATTATTCCCTGTGGTCGCCTGGAGTCAAAAATTGTGACTTTTCTGAATATTCCGGATGTCAGCTAATTTTCCCTGCAGGACTACAGCAAGTGCCACCACATTTGGTGGACTTAAAGACTGTGATGACCTAAGGTGACATGCACAAGCTCAGTGACCTTGGCCTCAAAGTCCCTACCGTATATATACTATATATATATATCCGCTTCTAGTTGGCAATGGCTGTGGCAAGTTTTTCATCAACAAAATTGTTCTTAAACAATTTTCCGGTGTTCTAGTTATTATTATTATTATTATTATTATTATTATTATTATTATTGTTATACTACTACTACTACTACTATTATTATTATTATTATTATTATACTATTATTATTATTACTCTCTCTCTCTCTCTCTCTCTCTCTCTCTCTCTCTCTCTCAGCCACTCCCCCGTTCAGTCAACCGGTTTTAACTCGTTTTATCAGTACATTGTTCATTCATTTTATTTATTTATTTTAAAAGCCTGGTCTACCTTCTTTATTTATATTTTATTATTATTATTATTATTATTATTATTATTTGTTGTTGTTGCAGTAGTAGTAGTAGTAGTAGTAGTAGTGATTGTAGTAGTAGTAGCAGTAGTAGTAGTTATGGTAGTAGTGATGGTGGTTGTGGTGATGTTTCTATTACTATTGTTATTATTATTATTATTACTATTATTATTATTATTATTATTATTACTATTGTCATTATTAATAACATTCTTATTATTATTGTTTTTATTATTCTTATTCTTCTTCTTATTATTATTGTTATCATAGTTTATTCTTGTTAGACAAATTTTTTTACTCAAATTTGGAAAGATCTGTGCAGTCGTTTCGTAGGGAACTGGTTATAGGAAATCCAAATGAGTCTCCTTGGTTACTAGTCAAATTAGTACTCCAATCTGGCTACACATGACCTCGGTGCAGTCTCCTTGGTTACTAATCAAATTAGTGTCTCTCTCTCTCTCTCTCTCTCTCTCTCTCTCTCTCTCTCTCTCTCTCTCTCTCTCTCGACCTCTATGCTCTTGACCATCCACTGAGCTGATTGGAGTTAGGGACATTTGTCAGCTTGCAATGAACACACTACAGGAAGGATTTTAGAATGTCTTATATCCCCTATTTCCTGTTAGCTCCCCCTCCCCCCCTGGTGTAGTGCTGGTATCTCTCACCCCCTACCCTTCCCCCACCCTCCTTCACACTCCCCAACCCTACCTCCTACCCTTCTCCTCCCTTCTCCCTCCCCCCACCCTACTCCTCTCTCCTTCCTCCCCTCACCCTAGCCTTCTCCCCCACCCTCCCCTTTATCCCCCCTTCCTGCTGTCACCGTCTGTTCTTTCCTTCTCCCCCTCCCCTCCTCTCCCCTCCCCTCCCCCTCTCATTTTTACCCTTCCTCTCTCCTTTGTCTCCCCCTTCTCTCTCTCTCTCTCTCTCTCTCTCTCTCTCTCTCTCTCTCTCTCTCTCTCTCTCTCTCTCTCTCTCTCCCTGTCTCACCTCTCCCTCTTTTTCTCCTCTCCCTCTCTCTCTCTCTCTCTCTCTCTCTCTCTCTCTCTCTCTCTCTCTCACCTCTCCTCATTTTTCTCCCCTCCTCCCCCTTCCTTCCTGTCACCATCTGTGTCTACGTGGTACTCATTTTTCCCATCTGTCTTTCCATCTGACCGATTTTACGTCATTTCTGACCATAAATTTATTAACCCTTTCACTACGATGACCTAATTCACTCCTTTCACTCTGACTTGGCCTAAAATTGCCGTCTCTCCTTCCCGTATGGTGCTAGTCACGAATAAGTGCTGTGGGAAGAGCGTCCAGCCTTGTCTAAATTTGCCATCCTTCCATCTTGTAATGTAACAATGATTTAACACTATATTGTGGTACTAGTCACGAAGAAGTGCTATGGGAAGAGCGTAGAGCCTTTAACTTGACCTAAAATTGTCATCTCTTCGTCTTGACTGCTGAGTTGTAGCAAGAGATTATGTTGCTAGTCACGAAGAAGTGCTAAGACCGTAGACTTTTACTGTATCGTGGCCTAAATTTGCCATCCCCCCATCATCTGTATTATAATTATCCTATTTCTGTGTGTTTGTTTGTTACCATAGCGCAATTTTTGTTCGAGCAAGGTGCCGTTAAAATGCGCTAGCTTGAAGAATAAAACTTTTCCCAGTTCAATCGGGCCACCGGTTCCCGAGTTTTGACCCATTTCTGGCCTTTTGACATCGAGCGGAGGCCGCCTAACGCGTCCTTTAAGCGAGTCGTAAATAAAAAATAATCCAGCATCTAAATCCAGTCAGCCCTTCCCTGCCACCTGTCCATTGATGTCTGATATCCGATTACATTTTTTTGAACGATATCGTATAAACACCGTAAATAAATTCTACGGACCTAAGCTGCCCCGTTTCACAATCTCGAAGAACGCATACCGCCATGTTCAATAAAAACTGAATAATCCTGCTTTTAAATCCACTCCACCCTTCCCTGCCAACTGTCCACTGATGTCCGATATCTGACTGTATATTTTAGCGATATATGAACACACTCAGTAAATTAATTCTACGGTCTTCCTCTGCCCCGTTTCACAATCTCGGCGAACGCATACCCCCGCCATGTTCAAAAAAAATAATAATAATAATAATACAGTAATAATAATAATCTATCTAAATTCAACCAACCCTTCCTTACCTCACTGTTCACAAGAATTCACTGATATCCATTTTTTTAGATATATACAAACAGACAAACAGACACAGGTAACTACATAACCCCCACCTGACCTGTTTGCGGGGATAATTAACAATCTGAACAATACTTAGTGGAATCAAGGACTGCAGTTTCAAAAGTAACGGACGTGATTTCAGTTACGATTCGGTTAGAGTGAACGAAAGAAAACGGAAGTGTTATTTTTAGAGCATGCAGGAGTATACTGTAATGTGTGAAATATACTGAAAATCGAAAGGAAGATGAGAGACTAACTAGGAGAGTATGTGGAGGGGAAAGGGGGAATGGTAGGCCGAGGATGTGATATGGAGGGATGGGGTGGAGAGAATGGAGAATGAGAGACTAACAAGGAGAGTATGTGGTGGGGAAAGGGGGAGTGGTAGGCCGAGGATGTGATATGGAGGGATGGGGTGGAGAGAGTGGAGAAAGAGAGACTGACGAGGAGAGTGTATGTGGATGGGTAGGGGTAAACTGAGGATGTGGGATGGAGGGATGAGGTGAAAAGAATGGAGAGACTAACTAGGAGGGTATTTGAGTGAAGTGGAGGGGGGAGGGGTAGACCGAGGATGTGAGATGGAGGAATGGGATGGTGAGAATGGAGAATGAGAGACTGACTAGGAGAGTATGTGAGTGAGGTAGAGGGGTAGACCGAGGATGAGCTGGGAGGATGGGATGAAGAAGTATATGAGAGGATGGGTGTGAGTTGGGGAGAGGGCAGACTGATGGCAGAAGAGTGACATGTAGGCGATTTGTTTGTGGCTACCCTTCCGGGATTAAGGCGTCTGACTATAAGTAGATAAATAATAGGTAGATATAGATAGAAATTGATAGATACGGACAGACATAGAGATACATAGACAACGAATAGATAGATACAGTGAGAGATAGATAGTTGGATGGATAGATGGGTGTAAAGATAGATAAATATAGATTAGATAGATGGATGGATGATAGATAGATGGATGGAAGGATGGATACACAGATAGATATAGATAGATAGATGGATGGATGGATGATAGATAGATACAGATAGATAAACAGTAACACGAATACTTTAACAAATGGCATCTTTTTAAAACCTAATCTGGAGTGTGTGTGTGTGTGTGTGTGTGTGTGTGTGTAGTGTTGTTGTTGTTGTTCTTTGTTCTTGGACGCCAGGAGGTCGGCTACTCTTACCGGTCGCTCCCTGGGATCTTTTGTTGAGCTTATGGTGAAGGAGTGTGTTTTGTGGTGGTGTGAAGTGTGGTGTGGTGTGTGGTGAGGGGTGGGGTGGGGTGTGGGATGGGATGTGGTGGTGTGGTGTGGTGTGGGATGGGATGTGGTGAATGTGGTGTGGTGTGGGATGGGATGTGGTGTGGTGTGGTGGTGTGTGGTGTGGTGGTGTGTGGTGTGGTGTGGTTAATAGTGGTATAGTGAAGTGTAGTATTGTGTGGTTAGTGAGAGAGAGAGAGAGAGAGAGAGAGAGAGAGAGAGAGAGAGAGAGAGAGAGAGAGAGAATGACAAGGTGAGGGAAAGTAGGTAGGGTGTGGCTGGAATGTGGCACATGGAGGGAGGGAGGAAAGGAGGAATGAATGTGAGGGAGGGAGAGAGGAATGTGAAGGAGGGAAAAAGGAATGGTGGAAGGGAGAGAGGGAGGAATGTGAGGGGGAGGGAAGGAGGAATGTGGGAGGGAGGGAGGAATGTGGGAGGGAGGGAGGAATGTGAGGGGGAGGGAGGGAGGAATGTGGGAGGGAGGGAGGAATGTGAGAGGGAGGGAGGGAGGAATGAATGTGATGGAGGGAAGGGAGGGAGGAATGTGTGTGTGTGTGTGTGAGAGAGAGAGAGAGA
>NC_137057.1:45624653-45639653 GCF_032717465.1 Coenobita brevimanus
GTGTATGTATATGTATGTGTAATCTATCGTGTGTGTATTTGTGTGTGTATGTATGTATGTATGTACGTTTTTAGAGGTCCGTCCGTGTGTGTGTGTATGTTAATGGGTAGTCAATGTGTTTTTTATAGCGGGGTCCACGTGTGTGTGTGTGTGTACCGGCTCTAGGTGTGGTAGTAACGGTGTGGTGCTCTCACAGTGCGGTGGTAGTGGTGATGGTAGTGTGGTAGTGATGAAAGTACTGTGGTGGTGATGGTAATGATTGTGGTAGTGTGGTGGTGATGGTGGCTGTGATGATTGTGGTAGTGTGGTGGTGATGGTGGTTGTGATGAATGTGGTAGTGTGGTGCTGTGGTGATGATTGTGGTAGTGTGGTACTGTGGTGGTGATGGTGGTTGTGATGATTGTGCTAGTGTGGTGCTGTGGTGGTGGTGATGTGGTAGTGCGGTGGTAGTGGTGATTGTAGTAGTGTGGTACCGTGGTGGTAATGGTGGTGTGGTGCTAATGGTGGTAGTGATGATTTGGTAGTGTGGTAGTGATGTGGTAGTAAGCTTGTGATAATACAAAATTGTGGTTGTGTGGTGATGGTGGTAGTGTGGTGGTGATGGTGGTAGTGTGGTGGTGATGGTGGTAGTGTGGTGGTGATGGTGGTAGTGATGAATGTGGTAGTGATGTGGTGGGATTAGGTGGTAGTGATGATTAATAGTGATGACGTAGTGGTGTGGTAATTGTGGTTAAATAGATTGTGGTAGTGTGATGAATTGTATGGTGAGGGAAGTGGTATTGGTAGTGATGATTATATTGTGGTGGTGGTGTGGTAGTGATGATGTAATGTGGTAGTGAGTGTGGTGATGGTGGTGGTGTTAGTGTGGTGATAGTGGTGGTGAATACAGTATAATGATGTGGTGATTTAGTTGTTATTGTGGTAGTTGTGGTGAATGTGGTAGTGATGCATTGATGAAAGTGATAATAGTGATGAGGAAAGTGGTTTTAGTGATGATAATGATGGTGGTGTTGGTGTTAGTGATGGTGGTGGTGGTGATGGTGATGATAGTGACTGATGAGGAAAGTGATGTTAGTGAGTGATAGTGATATGTTGAAAGTGATGATCAGTGCTGCATCTGTTTATGGTGATAGTGATGATGGTGCTAATATGTTGAAAGTAGTGATGATTATTATGAAAGTGGTTATAGTAATGATGACGATGATGATGATGATGATGGTGATGACATTGATGATTCTGTGATGATGATAATACTAGTGTTTTGGTAACGATGTAGTGATGGTAACTGTCTAGTGATAGTAACGAAGAAGTGTTGTGGTGATATAGTGATGATGACAACATGACTATATGGAACTACGGTGATGGTAACTGTGTGGTGATGTAACGTGAAATATGTGGTGTGTGGTAACGTTGTGGTGGTGTGGTAACGGGTGATGCGGTAACTGTGGTGGTGGCGTGGTATCGTTGTGGTGGTGGTGGTGTGGTAACAGGTGATGTGGTATCGATGTGGTGGTGTTGTGATGATGGTGTGGTGATTTGGTAACTGTGATGGTCTGGTAACGATGAAATGTGTTGTGGTAATGGTGTGGTGGTGGTGTGGTAGCGGTGTGGTGGTGGTATGGCAACGGTGTGGTAGTGTGGTAACGGTGTGGTAGCTGTGGTGGTGTGGTAACGGTGAAATATGTTGTGGTAACGGTGTGGTGGTGTTGGTAATCGTGCTGGTAACGGTGAAATATGTTGTGGTAACGGTGTGGTGGTGTTGGTAATCGTGCTGGTAACGGTGAAATATGTATTGTGGTAACGGTGTTGGCCTGGGTATTTGTTGTGGTTACTCGTGGCCTGGTAACCGTGAAAGGGTGTGTGGTAACGAGGTGGTGGTGGTGGTGGTGGTAGTGGTAGTGGTATAAGGGGGTGTGGTAACGGTGTGGTGGTGGTGTGGTATGTGTGGTGGTGGTGGTGATGTATGTGTGTGGAGAATGAGAGATTGACTGGTGGAGTGTGTGTGTGTGTGTGTGTGTGTGTGTGTGTGTGTGTGTGAGAGAGAGAGAGGCGATATATTCATTGTCACCAGTTTAGGGAGTAAGAAGCTTGACGATAGATATTTGGACAGTGATGGATGGATGGATAGATAGATAGATAGATGGATGGATGGGTAGATAGATGAATGGATGGGTAGATAGATGGATGGGTAGATAGATGGATGGGTAGATAGCCAGATAGATAGATGGATAGATAGGTAGATAGATATGGATGGATAGGTATAGATAGATGGATAGATAGGTAGATAGATATGGGTGGAAGGATAGATAGATGGATAGATAGGTAAATGAATGGATAGATAGATAGATAGATAGGTACTGTAGATAGATAGAACCACAGTCACCTCAAAATTTTAATTCAGAGGCTTGGTAACATGGAATTCGGTGAGTCTCCTTGGTTACTAGTGCAATTTAATACCACAAGGCAAAAACTGGACGCCATTCCCATTAACTTTTTTTTTTAAGAGGTGGGAATGCGTCTCCTTGGTTACTAGTCAAAATCTGTCCAGTGTCATCGAATTGAAGGTATAATATGCAAAATGAATCGCGTAGGTGAAGGTGTTAAGGGAGCTTCCTGTGTCACCTGAAATACGTCTTTAGGGGACTCTCTCTCTCTCTCTCTCTCTCTCTCAGGTTAAATCGGTAAGGAAAAGGTGTTTGGGAATCTCTAGGTAACAGGAGTACGGAAGGCAGTAGGTGGGTAACGCAAGTAACGATGCGGTAATTCTAGCCATATGGTGTGGTAACGGGAGGGGGTGTGGTGTGGTGTGGTGGTAGTGGTTGTGTGGTGTGGTGATAGTTGTGGTGTGGTGCGGTGGTAGTGGTTGTGTGGTGTGGTGTGGTGATAGTTGTGTTGCGGTGTGGTGTGATAATTGTGGTGTGGTGCGGTGATAGTTGAGTTGCGGTGTGGTGATAATTGTGGTGTGTTGCGGTGTGGTGTGGTGTGATGTAATAGGTGTGGTGTGGTGATAGTTGTGGTGTGGTGTGGTGATAGTTGTGGTGTGGTGATGGTTGTGGTGTGGTGTTGTGATTGTTGTGGTGTAGTTTGGTGATAGTTGTGGTGTGTTGTGGTGATAGTTGTGGTGTGGTGTGGTGATAGTTGTGGTGTGGTGTGGTGATAGTTGTGGTGTGGTGTGGCGATGTTGTGGTGTGGTGATAGTTGTGGTGTGGTGTGGCGATGTTGTGGTGTGGTGATAGTTGTGGTGTAGTTTGGTGATAGTTGTGCTGTGGTGTGGTGATAGTTGTGCTGTGGTGTGGTGTGGTGATACTTGTGCTGTGGTGTGGTGTGGTGATAGTTGTGGTGTGGTGGTGATAGTCGTGGTGTGGTGTGGTGATAGTTGTGGTGTGGTGTGGTGATAGGTGTGGTGTGGTGTGGTGATAGGTGTGGTGTAGTGTGGTGATAGTTGTGTGGTGTGGTGATAGGTGTGGTGTAGTGTGGTGATAGGTGTGGTGTGGTGATAGTTTTGGTGTGGTGTGGTGATAGTCGTGGTGTGGTGTGGTGATAGTCGTGGTGTGGTGATAGTTGTGGTGTGGTGATAGGTGTGGTGTGGTGATAGTTTTGGTGTGGTGTGGTGATAGTTGTGGTGTGGTGTGGTGATAGTTGTGGTGTGGTGTGGTGATAGTTGTGGTGTGGTGTGGTGTGGTGACAGTTGTGGTGTGGTGTGGTGACAGTTGTGGTGTGGTGTGGTGATAGTTGTGGTGTGGTGTGGCGATAGTTGTGGTGTGGTGTGGTGATAGTTGTGGTGTAGTGTAGTGATAGTTGTGGTGTGGTGTGGTGATAGTTGTGGTGTGGTGTGGTGATAGTTGTGTGGTGTGGTGATAGTTGTGGTGTGGTGTGGTGATAGTTGTGGTGTGGTGTGGTGATAGTTGTGGTGTGGTGTGGTGTAGTTGTGGTGTGGTGTGGTGATAGTTGTGGGGTGGTGTGTTGTGGTGATAGTTGTGGTGTGGTGTGGTGATAGTTGTGGGGTGGTGTGGTGATAGTTGTGGTGTGGTGTGGTGATAGTTGTGGGGTGGTGTGTTGTGGTGATAGTTGTGGTGTGGTGTGGTGATAGTTGTGGTGTGGTGTGGTGATAGTTGTGGTGTGGTGTGTAGTGATAGTTGTGGTGTGTAGTGATAGTTGTGTGGTGTGGTGATAGTTGTGATGTGGTGGTGTGATAGTTGTGATGTGGTGTGGTGATTGTTGTGGTGTGGTGTGGTGATAGTTGTGGTGTGGTGTAGTGATAGTTGTGTGGTGTGGTGTGGTCATAGTTGTGTTGTGGTGTAGTGATAGTTGTGTGGTGTGGTGATAGTATGGTGTTTGTGGCGGTGTGGTGTTTTTGGTGATGTGGTGATAGTGGTGGTGTGGTGATAGTTGTGGTGTGGTGTGGTGATAGTTGTGTTGTGGTGGTGTGGTGATAGTGGTGGTGTGGTGATAGTGGTGGTGTGGTGTGGTGATAGTGGTAGTGTCAGAAATAGCACCATTGATACAGGAAGCATCTTTGTTAGTCTTACTGGCCTGTGGCTGTTTCTGCTCCCTCAGTAGTGGTAGTAGTAATAGTAGTAGTAGTAGGTGGAGTAGTAGTTGTAGTGGTGGTAGGTGGAGTAGTAGTTGTAGTGGTGGTAGGTAATAAGTAGTAGTTGTGGTGGGTGGAGTAATAGTAGTAGTAGTAGGTGGAATAGTAGTAGTAGTAGTAGTAGTAGTAGTAGGTAGAATAGTAGTAGTAGTAGTAGTAGGTGGAATAGTAGTAGGTGGAATAGTAGGCCTAGTAGTAGTGGTAGGTGGAGTAGTAGTCGTAGGTGGAATGGTAGTAGTAGTGGTAATAGTAGGTGGAGTAGTAGTAGGAGTAATAGTTGTTGTGGGTGGAGTAGTAGTAGTAGTAGGTGGAACTGTAGGAGTAATAGTTGTAGGAGGTGGAATGGTAGTAGTAGTGGTTGGTGGAGTAGTGGTAGTAGTAGTAGCATTAATAGTTCTAGTAGGTGGAATAGTAGTATTAGTAATAGGTGGAATGGTAGTAGTAATAGTAGTAGTAGTTGGAATAGTAGTAGTAGGAGTAATACGAGTAGTTGTAGTAGGTGGAACAGTAGTAATAGTGGTAGGTGGAGTAGTAGGTGGAATAGTAGTAGTAGTAGGTGGAGTAGAAGTAGGAGTAATAGTTCTAGTAGGTGGAATAGTAGTAGTAGTAGTAGTAGTAGTAGTAGGTGAAATAGTAATAGTAGTAGTAGTAGTAGGTGGAATAGTAGTAGTAGTAGTAGGTGGAATAGTAGTAGTAGTAGTAGTAGGTGGAATAGTAGTAGTAGTAGTAGGTGGAATAGTAGTAGTAGTAGTAGGTGGAATAGTAGTAGTAGTAGTAGTAGTAGTAGGTGGAATAGTAGTAGTAGTAGTAGGTGGAATAGTAGTAGTAGTAGTAGGTTGAGTAGTATGTGAACCCAGTAGACTGTAGGCTCTACCTCCCTAACACCTCTACCTTAGCGATTTATTTTTGGGTATGACTAGTTAATATCCCTTTGTACGTTATTTATGCAGAGTATGGCGATATTAGAAGGATTTATGTAACGCAGAACAGGACAGTAATGTGTAATATAGAAAATAAATCGCTTAGGAAAAGGCGTTAGGGAGCTCCGAGTTGATGACATTCCCTTTTTAATTCTTGTTATCTGTGTATCTATATATATCTGTCTGTATGTCTATCTATTACCCGTATTCTCACGGGCCAAGGAAGCTCCCTAACACCTTTTCCTAAGCGATTTATTTTTGCTTTTTATATCGTGCTGTCCTCTTCTGTGCTACATAAATCCTTCCTATATCGCTATACTCCGCATAAATAACGTACAAAAGGATAATATTAAGCAGCCATAATCAAAATAAATCGCTAAGGAAGAGGTGTTAGGGAGCTTCCTTAACCCAAGAGAATTTAAACCTTGGTGATACAGGTGTGTGTGTGTGTGTGTGTGTGTGTGTGTGACAGTAGGGATGGGAAAGGAGTTTGTGTGTGTGTGTGTGTGTGTGTGTGTGTGTGTGTGTGTGTGTGTGTGTGTGTGTGAGAGAGAGATAGTAGGGATGGGGAAGGAATGTGTGTGTGTATGTATGTATGTATGTATGTGTGTATGTATGTATTTATGTATGTATGACCAGTAAACACAGCATATACAAGCTCAGTGTCCCCAAACAAACAAACAAACAACAGCAACAACAAGAATGATTTCCCACCACTGTCACCATTTCCGTTATAAATACAGCCTGGTGAAATAAGGAGCAGATGTGGTGGTGATTGTGGCTAATGTGGTGGAAATACAGGTGATGTGGTGAAGTGATGGTGGTGTGGTGATAGTGTGGCGAGAGAAGGAACTAATGTGGTGATTCTTCCGGTGTGGTGAAAAAAAGTAACTAATCTGGTGAAAAAGATAATTGATGTGGTGAAACTGTGGTGAAAATCGTGCCAGTGTGGTGATACAGGGTGTGGTGTGATGTGGTGGTGGTGAGGGGTACTGCATCATCACCACCGTCATCACAAAAGCACCACAACATGAGATGGTGTACTCCTCCCTTCCTTGTTGACCGGTAAGTGTGGTGTGGTGTGGTGCAGGTGTAGAAGTATGGTGTGGTGTGGTGTAGTAGGGGATGTGTGATGTGGTAGTTGTGTGTGGTGAGGTGGGATGTATGGTGGTGTGTGGTGAGGTGGAGTGTATGGTGTATGATGTGGTAGGGGTGGTGTGGTGTGTTCGTGAGATGTAGTGTTGATAATAATGATAATAATAATAATAATAGTAATTGTGTTCTTTGAAAGCAGTGATAAGAAACAGGGAAGTGAGCATGGAAGTGAAAAAGTTACTACATGACAGTATTGTGATACCAACTCTAACGTATGGAAGTGAAGCTTGGACGTTGTTGGAAGGACACAAGTCAAGAGCGAGAGCAGTGGAAATGAGTTATTTAAGAGGAGCCTGTGGAGTCACATGGAGAGACAGGCTGACGAATGAGGATATAAAGGAGCGTTGTGGTGTGGATGTGGATGTGATAGGAAGCGTTATGAGGAACACACTAAGGTGGTTTGGCCATGTGGAGAGGATGGAGGGCGAAAGACTGACGAAGAGTGTGTATGTGAGTGAGGTAGAGGGAGGGGGAGGCCGAGGATGAGATGGAGGGATGGGGTGGAGAGGTATATGAGAGAGGGGGATGTGAGTTGGGAGCAGGGGAGTGAAATGGCGGGGGACAGGGCGACTTGGAGGCGATTTGTTTGTGGCCACCCCAAACGGGATTGAGGGGTCTGACAATAGATAGATAGATAGATAGAGTTTTGTTTACATATATTGATTTGTGTTTCTAACCATCCATCCATCCATCCATCCACTTATTTCTCTATCTATCAATCTATCTATCTTTCCATTTCTTTCTCTCTATACTTATACCAGTGGACCTGCATCTGTCCACTCCTATCTATCTTTATTTTTGCATCTATTTTATCTATCTATTTGCATCTGTCCATCCATCCTTTCATCCGTCCATCCACCAAGCAGTCCACCTGAGTCCCTATATATTCAACTTTTGTCTATCTATCCGTCTGTCCACTCCAGTTTATATTTATTTGTATCTACTTCTGTTTATCCGTCTACCCATCCATGTCTGTCTGTATATCTATCTAGGTATTTGTCTACTTTAACTATCTATCTGTCTATGTTTTTCATGTCTGTTTTCTCCATCCATCCGTCCATCCATCCACGTATTCATCCATCCAGCCATCCACTCACCCGATAAGATGTTGGGCCAGGTAACCCCATTCTGTTAATGTTGGAAGGAAAGGCTGATAACAGGGTCAGATAAGAGATAAGGCGTCACATGTATAAACTGTCCTGGGCTTGATCAGGCCTCCATTGATATATTATTATTGCTAAAACTGTCCACATCCCTGTGGGTAGTTTTCTTGTTTTTGTCATTATTATCATTATTAGTTTTAATTGCGATATATCAAAGGCTGTTTGACCTAGAGCGTTCAGACTTGTTCAGCTGAGTCGAACGCGTCTTTTGGCCAAAAATGGTGGCAGTCAGTCAGCGGGATCTGCGGATATTATCCACAACTCAGAACAGTGAGTCAGCCAGGCTATCTCAACAACCGCTTACTCCAGCATGCTGAAAATGTACTACAAGGCAGTCTCAAGGCGGACACACCAAATGGAGTATGGTGCCAGTCGACTGATTATTCTGTGAGGTCGCCTGGGGTCAAAAATTGGCACTTTTCCGGATATCAACTATTTTCCATGAAGGATTACAGCCACAGCCGTCAAACTTGGTGGACTCATAGACTGTGATGATCTAAGGTGACCTGCACAGGCTCAGTGATATTAACGTCAAGGACCCTTTATAGTATTTCTGCAGTGGTGTACAGCTGTGTATTCTCTCTGCTATACTCCCTGTACT
Source organism: Coenobita brevimanus (assembly GCF_032717465.1). Classification (NCBI taxonomy): domain Eukaryota; kingdom Metazoa; phylum Arthropoda; class Malacostraca; order Decapoda; family Coenobitidae; genus Coenobita; species Coenobita brevimanus. The sequence continues at coordinate 45,633,084 of NC_137057.1, forward strand.
CTACCTTGGCCTAAAATTGCCATCCCTCCATCATGAATGCTGTGTTGGGACGATGGATGAACACCAGAATGTGATGCTAGTCACGAAGAAGTGCGATGAAGGAATGCACGGCCGTAACATTGTCTTTTTACTATTATGGTGCGTGAAATAAACTGCAAAAGGACGAAAATCTGGGCCAATATATCTGTATCTAATCAAACACTCTCTCTCTCTCTCTCTCTCTCTCTCTCTCTCTCTCTCTCTCTCTCTCTCTCTCTCTCTCTCTCTCTCTCTCTCTCGACTCCTCCTGTTAGTAAAATGCCAGTAAATTGAAAAAAAAAATTGTTAGCAGAAAAAAGAAAAAAAATAATGTTCTTGGACTAAAGAGGTAGAAGCATGGCGTTACGGTCTGTCGTTATTTACACCTCAGGCTCGTTATATATCTACTTTATATCTATCTGTATCTGTGTCTGTCTGTCTGTATGTATGTTTGGCTCTGCGTGTGTGTGTGTGTGTGTGTGTGTGTGTGTGACTGAGTAAGACCCATCAACCACAAACAAGCACCCCCTCCTGCAGCGCTTCATCACAGCGAGGCGCGGGGAAGAGTGTTGAGGTTTGGTCCTTTGGTGGACGCCGCATTTGCGTCTCCACCCAGTTAACACAGGCACCATAGTAGGCTCCACATCACCCCTTTATACGGTCATATGGTTACCACCCAACGTCGTAAATGGTTTCTTGTGTTACAGGAAACCATTAGGCCGGTCAATGTAGAGCCACCTGAAATGGAAAGAAGAGTAATAGGTGACAGAAAGAATGGATGAAATAGGAAGAGAGATTAGGCAGCACTACATCAGGTGAGTGGATGATGGTGAGAAATAGGAAGAGAGGAAGGCAGACTGAAAAAGAATGATAAATGTGAAGGAAGAATTAGGCAGCACTACATCAGGTGAGTGGATGGTGGTCGCTAGCACAGTGATAGTGAATAGATTATATGTTTTCAGTACCATCATATTTTTAAACCTTTACAAATGGTCATATCTTATCAGTATTACTTCTCTCTCTCTCTCTCTCTCTCTCTCTCTCTCTCTCTCTCTCTCTCTCTCTCTCTCTCTCTCTCTCTCATCTATTTATATCAATCTGTCTGTCCTATATTCTCTCTCTCTCACTCTCTCTCTCTCATCGATTTATATCAGTCTGTCTGTCCTATATTTCTCTCTCTCTCTCTCTCTCTCTCTCTAATCTATTTATATCAATCTCTGTCCTATATTTCTCTCTCTCTCTCTCTCTCTCTCTCTCTCTCTCTCATCTATTTATATCAATCTGTCTGTCCTATATTTCTCTCTCTCTCTCTCTCTAATCTATTTATATCAATCTCTGTCCTATATTTCTCTCTCTCTCTCTCTCTCTCTCTCTCTCTCTCTCTCTCCTATCTATACCAATCTATCCATCTCTGTCTATCCTATATCTATTAGTCTCTCTCTCTCTCTCTCTCTCTCTCTCTCTCTCTCTCTCTCTCTCTCTCTCTCTCTCATTGATGTGTGTTCAGCTTATGTATTATTATTTATTTTTTTATGACATTCAGATATTCTTTTTCCCTATAAATAAATATCTTTGTGTCTATTTTCTTTAATTCTACTCCCTGTATCTTTATTTTCTTTAATTTTACGCCTTGTATCTTTATTTTCTTTAATTCTACTCCCTGTATCTTTATTTTCTTTAATTTACTCCCTGTATCTTTATTTTCTTTAATTCTACTCCCTGTATCTTTATTTTCTTTAATTTTACTCCCTGTATCTTTATTTTCTTTAATTTTACTCCCTGTATCTTTATTTTCTTTCATTTTACTCCCTGTATCTTTATTTTCTTTCATTTTACGCCTTGTATCTTTATTTTCTTTAATTTTACTCCCTGTATCTTTATTTTCTTTAATTTTACTCCCTGTATCTTTATTTTCTTTAATTATACTCCTCTCTTTACTCTTCATTGCTTATTATATCGAGTTTTATTGCTGTATTGAAAGTTATGTTTTTTGTTGAGTTATTTTTCTTTATTATTTATTAACTGAATTTATTACCTTTATTTACTATGTATTTTTAAGTGAATTTATTACCTTATTATTTTTACTGAATTTATTACTCTATTATTTATTTGCTGAATTTGTTGTTTGATTTATTTTAACAATTTATTGCTCATTTATTTTTATTGAATTTATTACTTGATTATTTAACTGAATTTATTACTTTATTATTAACTGAATTTATTACTTTATTATTAACTGAATTTATTACTTTATTATTAACTGAATTTATTACTTTATTATTAACTGAATTTATTACTTGATTATTTAACTGAATTTATTACTTTATTATTAACTGAATTTATTACTTTATTATTAACTGAATTTATTACTTTATTATTAACTGAATTTATTACTTTATTATTAACTGAATTTATTACTTTATTATTAACTGAATTTATTACTTTATTATTAACTGAATTTATTACTTTATTATTAACTGAATTTATTACTTTATTATTAACTGAATTTATTACTTTATTATTAACTGAATTTATTACTTTATTATTAACTGAATTTATTACTTTATTATTAACTGAATTTATTACTTTATTATTAACTGAATTTATTACTGTATTAACTGAATTTATTACTTTATTATTAACTGAATTTATTACTTTATTATTAACTGAATATATTACTTTATTATTAACTGAATTTATTACTTTATTATTAACTGAATTTATTACTTTATTATTAACTGAATTTATTACTGTATTAACTGAATTTATTACTTTATTATTAACTGAATATATTACTTTATTATTAACTGAATTTATTACTTTATTATTAACTGAATTTATTACTTTATTATTAACTGAATTTATTACTTTATTATTAACTGAATTTATTACTTTATTATTAACTGAATTTATTACTTTATTATTAACTGAATTTATTACTTTATTATTAACTGAATTTATTACTTTATTCTTAACTGAATTTATTACTTTATTATTAACTGAATTTATTACTTTATTATTTATTAACTGAATTTATTACTTTATTATTAACTGAATTTATTACTTTATTATTTATTAACTGAATTTATTACTCATTATTTATTTTTTGGTGACAATTTGTTACTTTATTTATTATCTATAACTGAATTTATTACTGATATTTTTTATTTTTATCACATTATTGCTGTGTCGATTATATGTATATTTTAAAAGCGTATTATACTCTTCGTATTTACTCTTTATCATTTATTCCGTTGCTTTATTTTCACTCCTACTTAGTCTTCTTTATCATTTATTGCGTTACTTTATTTTCACTTAATAACTCTTCTTTATCATTTATTGTCAGTTAACTCGTTTATTCTTTTATCTTTATTCCTATTTATTATTCTTTTTCATTATTACATTATTCATTTATTCTTTATCATTACATTAATTACTCATTTATTCTGCATTATTTTTACATTATTCATTTATTCTTCATTATTATTACATTATTTATTCATTTATTCTTCATTATTTTTACATTATTCATTTATTCTTCATTATTATTACATTATTCATTTATTCATTATTTTTACATTATTCATTTATTCTTCATTATTATTACATTATTTATTCATTTATTCATTATTATTACATTATTTATTCATTTATTCTTCATTATTATTACATTATTTATTCATTTATTCTTCATTATTATTACATTATTTATTCATTATTATTACATTATTTATTCATTTATTCTTCATTATTATTACATTATTTATTCATTTATTCTTTATTATTATTACATTATTTATTCATTCATTATTTTTACATTATTTATTCATTTATTCTTCATTATTTTTACATTATTCATTTATTCTTCATTATTATTACATTATTTATTCATTTATTTTTCATTTTTACATTATTTATTTATTCATTTTTATTACATTTATTCACTTATTATTATATTATTTATTTATTCATTTTTATTACATTTATTCATTCATTCTTCATTATTATTACATTAGTTATTCATTTTTATTACATTTATTCATTCATTCTTCATTATTATTACATTATTTATTCAATTATTCTTAATTATTTTTACATTATTCATTTCTTCGTCTTAATCCTTTATTATTACTGGTACGTTATTTCATTATTATTATTTATTTTACATTTTCTCTTTCACTATTTATCATTATTAAATTATTTACTTTTATTTATTCTTTATCATTTATTATTACATTATTTACTCATTAATTTCTTCATTTATCATTTATTATTTATTTCTTCGTCGCTATTACATTACTTACATCATTATTACATTATTACGTTCATTTATTTTTCATTTATTATTTTATTATTTACTCATTTATTTCTTCATCACTATTACATTATTATTATTATCATTATTACATTATTTACATCATTACATACATTGACATCATTAGTACATTATTTCATTCATTTATTCTTTATCATTTATCATTACATCATATGCTTATTAATTCTTTATCATTTATTGTTATAATTAATTCTTGCGTTATTTTTATCGTTATTTCCGTCTCGTTATTCGTGTGGATTTGCAGTAGGACATTAAGGCTTGCTTTGAGAGAGAGAGAGGGAAGGGGAGAGGGAGGGAGGGGGGGAGGGAGGGAGAGAGAGAGAGACTAGGGTTGAAACTGCAGTGTAGCCAACATGCAAGTCACCTACATTATTAAAAAGCAGTGTTACCAACGCTCCCCTTTAACCCTTCCCCTGGCGATGGTGGTAGTTGTGGTAGTGGTGGTGGTAGTTGTGGTACTGATGGTGGTAGTTGTGGTATTGATGGTGGTAGTTGTGGTATTGATGGTGGTAGTTGTGGTAGTGATGGTGGTTGTTGTGGTGCTGATGGTGGTAGGTGTTGTAGTGGTGGTGATAGTTGTGGTAGTGGTGGTGGTAGTTGTGGTTGTGATAGTGATGGTGGTAGTTGTGGTAGTGATGGTGGTTGTGGTGATGGTGGTAGTTGTGGTATTGATGATGGTAGTTGTGGTAGTGGTGGTGGTAGTTGTGATAGTGATGGTGGTAGTTGTGGTAGTGATTGTGGTAATTGTGGTAGTGATGGTGGTAGTTGTGGTAGTGATGGTGGTAATTGTGGTAGTGATGGTGGTAGTTGTGGTAGTGGTGATGGTAGTTGTGGTAGTGATTGTGGTAATTGTGTTACTGATGGTGGTAGTTGTGGTAGTGATGGTGGTAGTTGTGGTATTGATGATGGTAGTTGTGGTAGTGATGGTGGTAGTTGTGATAGTGGTGATGGTAGTTGTGGTAGTGATTGTGGTAATTGTGTTACTGATGGTGGTAGTTGTGGTAGTGATGGTGGTAATTGTGGTAGTGATGGTGGTAGTTGTGGTAGTGGTGATGGTAGTTGTGGTAATGGTGGTAGGTGTGATGATTACATGAAACTAATATTTATTCTCTCTCTCTCTCTCTCTCTCTCTCTCTCTCTCTCTCTCTCTCTCTCTCTCTCTCTCTCTCACACACACACACACACACACACACACACACACACACACACACACACACAGTCATATTCCCCTTCTGTCTATAGCCAGACGACATAATCCCGTAAGAGGTGGCCATTTGCCTTTGAGTTAGTTGTTTTATGGGGAGGGGCACTAACCCTCCACCAACCCACTTGTTGAAAAGTAGGGAACACGTATGGGTTGGTTATATGGTTGCCACCCAGCGTCGTAAATGGTTTTCTGACTTACAGGAAACCATTAGGCTTGCCACTCAGTGTAAAGCCACCCGAAAAGGAAAGAAAAGCAATAAGAAGTGACAGGAAAGATAGGAGCAATAGGAAGAGAGAGGGTAGACAGAGAAAGAATGATAAAGGTAATGGAAGAAGTAGGCAGCACTACATTGAGTGAGTGGATGATGGAAATAGGATGAGAGGAGGACAGACACAGAAAAAGAATGATAAAGGCAAAGGAGGAAGCAGGCAGCACTACATTAAGTAGTGCTGAGACTCAGCTGTCTGAGACAACTGACAGCAAGCCCTTTTCTGTATCCTCCTACTTTCTCTGTACTCATTTTAAAGCCAAAGGTGGCTGTTGTGTATATATATGCAACGACTTATCTTGCTCTCGTGTTCCTGAACTCGATTCTTCTGAATTCTCTACACTCTGGCTTCGGCTTTCCTGTCATTCTCTGACTAAATATATCTGTGTTGTTTACTTATCTCCTAATTCTACTGACTATCAAAAATTCTTTGACTATCTTACTTCTATGACGGAACACATTCTATCCATTTCTCCTTTCTCTGAAATCTCCATTCTTGGAGATTTCAATGTTCACCACCACCTTTGGCTCTCCTCTCCTTTCAGTGATCCACCTGGTGAACAAGCCTACACCTTTTCTATCCTTAATGACCTAGAGCAGCTTGTACAGCACCCTACCCATATCCCTGATCACCTTGGAGAGAGCTCCAACATACTTGATCTCTTTCTTACAACTAATCCTTCTGCTTACACTGTTAATCTTTTCTCTCCGTTGGGCTCCTCCGATCACAACCTTATCACC
>NC_137057.1:45667153-45669653 GCF_032717465.1 Coenobita brevimanus
CCCTACCTTGTACCTCTTTTATTACCCCATCCATGTACAGATTGAACAACCATGGAGACATGACACATCCTTGTTTCAACCCAACCTTCAAAGAGAAAAAATCACAGTTCACCATCCACACACACTGCAGCCTTAGCACCATCATACATACTCTTCACAGCATTCAACAACTTCCCATCTACTTCATATATTCATAATACTTTCCAGAATCCTAGTCTATCCACCCTGTCATATGCTTTCTCCAAATCCATGAAAGCCACATACAACTTCTTTCCTTTCTCTAGAAACTTTTCCACTAAAGATCTAAGAATGAATATCTGATCTACACAACCTCTTCCCTTCCTAAAGCCTCCTTGTTCTTCTCCAACTAATTCCTCCGTTCTTTCTCTAACTCTGTCAATAAGTATCCTGCCATACAAATGCCCCTATGATTACCACACACTTCTTTTTCCCCTTTTCCTTTGTACAAGGGAATAATTATACCTGACTTCCAATCCTCCGGGACTCTACCTTCCTCCTAGGCCAATCTACACATCTTCCACATCCATTCTACTACTATCTCTCCCCCATGCTTCAGCATTTCACCACACACTACATCAATTCCTGGGGCTTTCCCCAATTTAACTTTCTTCATTGCTTCCACAACTTCTATCCTACTGATTTCTTCCTGTCTTCTCACCTCCCTCCTTCTCCCAGCCATTCCCCAGCCACTTATACTCGCATTACTTCCATCCTGTATGTTCAACAATTCCTTAAAGTGTTCTCTCCATCTGCTCACTTTTTCTCCCTTCTCCATTAGTAATCTACCATTTTTATCTTTCACTCCCCTGCTAACTTCACTTCCACCCTGTCTTACTCTCTTCACCTCTTTCCAGAACATTTTCTTACAGTCCCTCCACTTTACACTCAAATTCCTTCCAAATTCCTCATCCACTCTCTTCTTACTCTCTCTTACTAATTTTTTCACCTCTCTTTCTTTCCACATATAACTCTTTCTTCTGCCTCTCAACTTCTTCCACCCCCTATTTCTCATCCATTCATTGTATGCCTTCTTCTTTTGTGCCACAGCCTGTCTCACCTCTTCAGTCCACCACGCTGTTCCTTGCACCCCCCTACGTCTTCCCTTCCTCCCACACACCACATCACATGCTGCACATATTTCTTCTGTAAATATCCTGCACATACCTTCCACTTCCCCCGTCTGCTCCAGTTCATATTTGCCCAATCGTTCCTCCACTTCTCTCTTATTCTCTGCCTTTTTCTCATCCTCTTAAGCTTTCCACTCTTCTTGCAACTACTCCTTCCTGTCGCCTTTCCCTTCTTCTATTCCTCCATCTTACTTGGATCCTAATTCTGGCCACCACCAAGTAGTGGTCAGAAAGTCCACTCCCCCAGCCTCTATAAGCTCTTGCATCCATTACACATCTTCGCATCCTTTCATCCACACGCACAAAATCAATCATTGCCTTCCTTTCATTCAGTTCACCACCCACCCTTCTCAACACTCGCCATGTGTACCTGTGGATCATTTTATCCCTGAAGAGGGTATTGGCTACCACCAACCCCCTCCCAGCACAAATGTCCACTAACGCACTGCCATTCTCATCTGTCTCAGCAGGCACACCCCACTCACCAACTATTCCATCCACCTTCACATTCCCTACTTTACCATTCATATCACCGATCAAAAACACTCTCTCATTCCTTCCAAACTTTTCCATGCACACTTCCACATTTGTCCAGAACTCTTCTCTCACTCTGCTAGCATGATCTTGCGTTGGCGCATACACACACACAATCGCCCACATTTGTATTCCAACTTCAATCTTACCCACACAATCCTTGACCCAACTGATCCATACTGTCTTATGCTCTTCTTCCATCTTTTACTCACAACTATACATACTCCTTCCTTTGCCCTCTCATTCTCACCTACTCCTGCACATATACCCCATCCATACTCCCATTCTCTCACACTTTCTCCTCTCCATTTTGTTTCAGTTATTCCACATACATCCACTTTCGCACCCTCAAGCACCTGGACAATCTCTCTCTCTTTCACCTCATCATTCGCTCCTCGTACATTCCATGTTGCCAATACCAAGTCCTTTGTCCGGTCCTTGGTCGTCAACGTTTGGTCAGTCCTTGTCCGAGGCTTATTTTTTGTCTTTTTAGTTGTTTTCCGGGGAGGGGCACTAACCCTCCGCCAACCCTTTTAGTCGCCTTTTACAAGCAGGGATACTGGGGGAGTGTTCTTGAATATTATTATAATTATTATTATTGTTATTATTATTATTATTATTATTGGAGTGATAAAAAATAGAGAAGAATTTTTGTGATGTGGAATGTGAGAAAATTAAAGAAAATAAAGTGAGAAAAAAGTGAGATAATAGAGAAAAAGTGAGAGAGAAAGAAAATGGGGTTATCACGGACTAACAGGATGACTAAGGTAAGTGTTTCTCTCTCTCTCTCTCTCTCTCTCTCTCTCCAAGATGTGTTG
>NC_137057.1:45677153-45679653 GCF_032717465.1 Coenobita brevimanus
TCAACAACGTTGAAATAGGACCTGAGTTTAGTTCCAGTGATCATCGAACTATACAGTTTAATATTACTACTGAAAAAGTAAAAGAAACGGAGAGCAAAGAAAAGGTCCCAGATTATCGTAGAGCTAATTTCAACAGGCTTAGAGCGCTACTTGCAACTGCAGATTGGAATCAAATGTCTGAAACCGATGACATAAACCAAGCATGGGAAATATTCACCGAAAAATTTAATGAAGTGGTAAAGTCATGTGTGCCACTACGTAACAGACGTCCAGCTGGAAATAGTAAACCAAAGTGGTGGTCCAGTGAAATAAAAAGTAACTTAATAGCCAAAAAACAGGCATACCATAAATATAAAGCTACACAAAATAATGATGATAAATTACAGTACGATAATCTACGCCGCATATCGAAAAGACTTATCAAACAAAGCAAAAGAGCACTGCAGATCCACATTGCTAATACATGCAAATCAAATCCTAAAGAATTTTACAGTTACATTAGAAAGAAAAAGGTTATGACTACATCAATAGGTCCTCTAGAAACAAACAATGGCAAACACACTGAAAATGAGGTCGAAATGGCAAACATTCTTAACGATTACTTTGCGTCTGTTTTTACAGTAGAAAACACCACCAGAAACCTACTGTTACCCACAAACCAAGCAAATAGCACAGTCCTTAGTAACTATGCTATCCATAATAACGATATCCTTTCAGCCATAAATAGTATGGACATAAACAAAACCCCTGGCCCCAATAAAATATCACCGAGAATTCTCAAAGAAGCAAAACATGAGTTACTGCTGCCACTCTCTGTCTTATTCAATAAATCATTAAGTACCGGGAAAGTTCCACGTGAATGAAAACTAGCAAACGTGACACCAATTTTCAAAAAAGGAAATGAGTCGCACCCAGGAAATTACAGACCAATCAGCTTAACATCAGTAGTGTGCAAGTTAATGGAAAAAATCATAAGAGATAAAATAGTTAATTATCTAGAAGAAAATAATATAATTAAAGACTCGCAACATGGATTCAGACATCGTCGTTCATGCTTAACTAACTTACTGGACTTCTTTCATGATGTTTACAAATCATACGATGACTCAAGAGCAGTAGATATAATTTACCTCGACTTTCAGAAAGCATTTAACACTGTCCCTCACAAGCGTCTCATGAGAAAAATAGAAGCATATGGAATAAAAGGAAAGACGCAAAAATGGTTACAAGACTGGCTGTCAGACCGAAAACAGCGAGTTGTGATAAACGGAAAGGAATCCAAATGGCGTAATGTGATCAGCGACGTTCCCCAAGGCTCAGTACTTGGACCGATACTTTTTATTATCTATATAAATGACATTGATGAGGGTCTAAATTGTAAAGTATCCAGATTTGCAGATGATACTAAAATAACCAGTAAAGTCACTTCAAAATTACAGTGGCAGCAGTTACAAAATGACCTTAATACTTTAGCAAGCTGGGCAGAAAAATGGCAAATGAAATTCAACACAGAAAAATGTAAAGTACTTCATATTGGAAGTAACAATGTCCATGCAAATTACAAAATGAACAATATTCAGTTATCAAGTACAGACAGTGAAAAGGATCTTGGTGTGATAATATCAAATGACCTAAAACCAAGCAAGCAGTGTACCGATGTGGTTAAAATTGCAAACAAGCTAGTGGGTTTTATTGGAAGAACTTTCGAGTTTAAATCAGAAAAAGTCATACTTGCCTTGTACAACTCGCTAGTGAGCCCCCATCTTGAGTATTGTGTGCAATTCTGGTCTCCGTACTACAGAAAGGACATTGAAAAATTAGAGAAAATTCAGCGAAGAATCACAAAATGATACCACGACTTAGAAACAAACCATATGAGGAACGCCTTGAAGAACTTAAATTATTTAGCCTAACGAAGCGCAGGTTAAGAGGGGACCTTATTGAAGTTTTCAAAATCATGAAGGGATATGACAACTTAGACATGGATAAATATTTTGATATAGGCCAGTTGAGTCAAACCAGAAGTAATGGCTGCAAAATCATGGGAAAGCGATTCCAATCCCACGAAGCAAAATACTTCTTCTTTAACAGAGTTATAAATATCTGGAACAGATTACCCTCAGATACTGTGAACAGTATCTCAATTGAGACATTCAAAAACAAATTAGACAAATATTTGCACGAAAATCCTCAGCTGACTCTTTTTCTGTCCGAATAACTTGCTTTTATAGCTACGGTACATGTAAGTTCATGCCCCTTTAGTCTACAAGACACCCCGTAAACAATGTACCCGCACATAGTGTTGCGTCACAATATTATACATTTTCAATTTATTCGGTGCAAACAAAGCAATATAAGCACAGATTAGGATCTGCACAGATAACCCTGAGTTAACGGTCACTACTCTTACTTTCGACCTGTGATGGGCCGTGGATCACTGAGGGTCCCTGTTAGTCGAGTGACCACCATCGGGATTTTTTTAATGTACCAGGGGTCACTG
>NC_137057.1:45684653-45687153 GCF_032717465.1 Coenobita brevimanus
CTCACAAAAACTCCTATGCGTAATTTATGGCCAGGTGTATTCAGATTGGAGGGCTGATTTGACTAGTAACCAAGGAGACGCAGAGGTAACTATAACTGATTGAACGGGGAGAGAGAGAGAAACAGAACAGATGGAGAAGGGTAAGATTGAGAGAGAAAGAGAGAGAGAGAGAGAAGGGTAGAAGGGAGAGAATGAACGAAAGAGCAAGGTGGGATTGAGAGAGAGAGAGAGAGAGAGGAGAGAAGGAAGGAGGGTAGGACTGAGAGAGAGAGAGGGGGGAGAGAATGGATGGAGGAGGGTAAGATTGAGAGAGAGGAGAGAATGAACGAGGGAGAAGGAAGGAGGGTAGGATTGAGAGAGAGAGAGAGAGGGGAGAGAACGGATGGAGGAGGGTAAGATTGAGAGAGAGAGCGAGCAGCCTTCATTGGTTCAGTACACAACCAGCTTCCACGTTCAAAGCACCTCTCTCTCGCGCGCGCATTAGAACACCCATATAGTGTGTTCTGTGTTCTCTCCCGGTGTTCTCGTTGAGGTGTTCTTTTATCCTGTTCTTGCCAAGCCTCCCTCGCGCGCGCCTGTGAACACGATTGAAATGTTCTATAGTGTTCTTGACTTGTTCTGGTGGTGTTCTGTTCTCTCGCTGTGTTCGTTAGTGTTCTCTGTGTGTTCTTCTCGGTTGTGTTCTTGTGTCTTGTGTTCAGTTTATGTGTTTCGTGTTCACATTCTCGTCCTCGATTTTACTTGTTATTGGCTTGGTGTTCAGTTCTTGTTCTTGTGTTCTCATGTTCTCATTGGTCTTGTGTTCCGTAGTGTTCTGTGTTCTGTTCTCCAGTGTGTTCTCTTGGTATGTCATCTGTTTTTCCCTTGTGTTCAGTGTGTTCTTTTGTCGTTGAAGAAAGTGATCTGTTCTTCGTGATGTACTGTATTGTGTTCTTTCCTTGTGTTCAGGTGTTCTTCCCCTGCTTCAGTGTTCTTCCCTTGTGTTCAGTGTTCTTCCCTTGTGTTCAGTGGTCAGTGTTCTTCCCTTGTGTTCAGTGTTCTTCCCTTGTGTTCAGTGTTCTTCCCTTGTGTTCAGTGTTCTTCCCATGAGTTCAGTGTTCTTCCCTTATGTTCAGTGTTCTTCCCATGTGTTCAGTGTTCTTCCCTTGTGTTCAGTGTTCTTCCCATGTGTTGTGTTCTTCCCTTATGTTCAGTGTTCTTCCCATGTGTTGTGTTCTTCCCTTATGTTCAGTGTTCTTCCCTTGTGTTCAGTGGTCAGTGCTCTTCCTTTGTGTTCTATTGGTGTTGTGTTCCCTGTGTTCTGCTGGTGTTCTGTGTTCTTCCTTCGTGTTCTTTTGCTGTATTCTCGTGTTCTGGTGTTCTGTGTTCGTCCCTCGTGTTCTAAAAAGAAAGCAATAACTCGCCACTGGATGGGCTGGCTTCCTATCTCGGCCAAGTCAGCTCTCTCTCTCTCTCTCTCTCTCTCTCTCTCTCTCTCGTGTTCAGTAGTGTTCTTATGTAGTGTTCAGTTCAACTCTCTCTCGTGTTCTTATGTAGTGTTCAGTGCATCGTGTTCCCTGCGCTTGTGTTCACGTCCTGTTCATTTGTGTTCAGTGTTCAGGGATTGGTTTATATTATTGTTTAGTACCAGGTGTTCAATCGGGTGTTCAGAATTTGAGTGTTCAGTGGGGTGTTCAGTCTTGGTGGGTGTTCAGTGTTTATGAGTGTTGGTGTTCAGTTGCATCGGGTGTTCAGTTTGGTTTAGGTAGTGTGTTCAATAAGTGTTCAATGGAGTGTTATTTTTCATTGGGTAGTGTTCTCTCGCTCATGTTCAGTAGTGTTCAGTGCATCTCTCTCTCTCTCTCTCTCTCTCTCTCTCTCTCTCTCTCTCTCTCTCTCTCTCTTGTTCAGTAGTGTTCTTATGTAGTGTTCAGTTCAACTCTCTCTCTCTCTCGTGTTAAGTAGTGTTCATATGTAGTGTTCAGTTCAATTCTCTCTCTCTCTCTCTCTCTCTCTCTCTCTCTCTCTCTCTCTCTCTCTCTCTCGTGTTCAGTAGTGTTCATTTATCAGGTGTTCTGCGAGGTGTTGTTCATTTTGGTGTAGGTAGTGTGTTCAGTGTTCATTGCGGTGTTCAATTTTGTGTTCAGGTGTTCTTGGTTTACTGTAGTGCTGAGAGAGAGAGAGAGAGAGAGAAAGAGAGAGAAAGAAAGGCGTATGAATGTGTGTGTGTGTGTGTGTGTAACCTGGGTGTTCATGTAGTTATGTGTTTGCATGGATATATGTGTGTATGTATGTGTGTGTGTGCAAATATATGTATGTACGTTTGTGTGCGCCTGTATACTTAATGTCTATGTGTATGTATGTATGTAACGTCTATATGTATGTGTATGTATTAAGTATATTGTATGTATGTATGTATTTATGTATGTATGTATGTAATGTATGTACGTATGTGCGTGTAGGTGATACAATACACAGGAGGTGCTTCATTGTGTGCGGATCCGGGAAGTGTTGTGTGTGT
>NC_137057.1:45689653-45712153 GCF_032717465.1 Coenobita brevimanus
CAATACTGGTACACCCATCCGGTGAGGTTATTTACTTCTACTCACTCATATTCACTTATACCCACTTATACCTGCTTATACCTACCTATGTTCATTATACTAAATCTTTACTGACTACTATTACTCAGTGTTCATTCATACTTCCATACTTATACCCTGTTCACTTATACCCACTTATATGTCGAGTCAGTGCCTAATACATTGCTCCTTATATTCACTTATACTTATTCACATACCTCTATAGTTATACATATCCGTGTTTGTATGTTACTCACTGATACATTTTCAACTTATACCTCACTTATATTCACTGATACCCACATTTTCAACTTATACTCACTGATACCCACATATTTTCAACTTATACTCACTGATACCCACATATTTTCAACTTATACACTCACTTATACTCACTGATACCTACATTTTCAACTTATACCACACTTATACTCACTGATACCCACATATTTTCAACTTATACACTCACTTATACTCAGATACCCACATATTCAACTTATACCTTACCTATACTCACTGATACCCACACATTTTCAACTTATAGACTCACTTATACTCACTGATACCCACATTTTCAACTTATACCACACATACTGATACCCACATTTGCAACTTATACCACACTTATACTCACTGATACCCGCATATTCAACTTATACTCACTGATACCCACATTTTCAACTTATACCTTACTTATACTCTGATGCCCACATATTTTCAACTTATACTCACATACTTATCAATACTCACATTTTCAACTTATACCCACAGATACCCACATTTTCAACTTATACACTCACACTTACTGATATATTTTCAACTTATATCTCACTTATACTCACTGATACCCACTTATTTTCAATTTATACACTCACTTATACCCACTGATGCCCACACATTTTCAACTTATACTCACTGATACTTTCAACTTATGCACCCACTTATACTCACTAATACCCACATTTTCAACTTATGCCTCACTTATACTTAGGTTGGTGAGTTATAATGATTAATACAAGATTCACTAATACACTTATACTCACTGATACTCACTTATATATCCTTATACTCGTTTTATTCACGTATACTAACTTATATTTATCCATGTTGAGTTATATTACCTTATCCCGTACTGTCACTTATTCTGACATAAAGCCTTATACTGCCTCATACTGCCTCTTACTCATACAGCCTTATACTGCCTCATTCATACTGTTTCATTTACACTGCCTCACTCATACTGTTTCATTCATAGTGCCTTATACTCACTGCCTCTTACAAACATTGCCTCATACTTGCTCTCATACTTAACCGCCTCACTCATACTGCCACATCCTCATCCTCATATTCATACTGCCTCATACCCATACTGCCTCATAATTATACTAAATGTTTGGTATTTATTTATATTGATAGGGAAATATTCTCTCTCTCTCTCTCTCTCTCTCTCTCTCTCTCTCTCTCTCTCTCTCTCTCATTAGTCTGTATTCAGTTACTTGTGGCTTTCCCTCCCTCCCATTTCCTTCCTCCCTCCTTCCCTCTCCCCCTCCCCTTCCCTCCCTCACTCCCATTTCCTTCCTTCCTCCCTCCTCCCTCCCTCCCTCCCTTCCTCCCTCCCTCCCTCCTTCCTCTTCTACCTTTCCTTCCATCCTCTTTCTTCCTTCTTTCTGTTCATTTAATTCTTCCCTCCCTCCCTCCCTTCCCACCTTTATTTCCATCCTTCCTTCCTTATCTTTATTCCTCCCCTTCTTCTTTCCGTCTTTCCTTCCTTCCTTGCCTTCCTCCCTCCCTCCCTGCCTCCCTCCTCCTCCTCCTCCTCCTCCTCCTCCTCCGTGCCAACAAACTTCCGGTGAGATGAAGGGAGGATGAAAGGGGAGGAGGGGGGAGGGGAGGGAAGGGAGAGGAGAGGGGAGGGGAGGAAGGGAGAAGGGAGAGGGTATGAGGAAAGAAAAGAGAGGAGGGGAGGAGAAGGGAGGGGTCGGGTTCGGAGGGGAAGAAGGGAAGGGGGTTGGATGAGGGGAGAGGGGGAGGGGAGGGTGCCAGGGTTACCGGATATGGTAGGGGGTGTCAACTGTACCCCCTTCCTCCCCTCCCCTCCCCCTCCCCTCCCCTCCCCATCGTTTCTTGCTCCTTCAAAACTTTCGTAACACATCCTCGTCAGCGACTCATTTTCCCCTTCATTAACCCCTTCAGTACGATGGACCTTCTGACAATGGAGTAAATTCGTGAAGCAGCGAGAACACTGCCTCATACTCATGCTACCTTATACTGCATACTGCCTCATACTCACACTACCTCATACTGACCTATGCTACCTTATACTGCATACTGCCTCATCTATCTATCTATAAGGCTGTGAGAATACTGCCTCATACTGCCTTATATTCATACTTACTCATACTGCCTTATACTCATACTGCCCTATAGTCATACTGCCTCATACTCATACTGCCATATATTCATACTACCTCATACTCATACTGCCTCATGTTCATACTGCCTTATACTCATACTGTCATATACTCATACTGCCTTATACTCATACTGCTTCATACTCATACTGCCATATACTCATACTGCTTCATACTCATACTGCTTCATACTCATTCTGCCTTATACTGCATACTGCCTCATTGCCTTATTCTTCCTAGTACTGCCTCATATTAATACTGCCTTATACTCTCATACTCATACTGCCTTATACTCATACTGTCTCATACTGCCTTATACTCATACTGTCTCATACTGCCTTATACTCATACTGCCTCATACTGGCCACCGTTAAGCTAGTACACTTTTTTTAACTCCAACTTGGCCTAAAATTGCCATCTCTCCATCCTCTGTAGGTGTAACAATAGACCAGCATTATAATACGATGCTAGTCACGAAGAAGTGCTGTGAGAAGGACGTAGAGCCGTAGTAGTGTCTTTTTCCTCCACTGAGCTACGTGAAATAAGCTGCAAAAGGACGAAAATTTCTGGCAGGTTAAAGATTATTATTATTATTATTATTATTATTATCATCATTATTATAATTATTATCATCATCATCATCATCAATCATCATCATCATCATCATCATCATCATCATCATCATTGTCTTACTACAACTACTACTACTACTACTACTACTGCTATTAGTAGTAGTAGTAGTACCGTATTTCTCAATAGGGTAAATATTTGGCAGCGAGTTAGATATTTTATTTTCATTTCAGCATACTTCAGAAGGGAAGGGAAGGAGGGAAAGGAAGCGATGGGAGGGGAATGGAAGGGAAGGGGAGGGGAGGGAAGGGATGGAAAGGAAAGGAAGGAAGGAAGGGCAGAGAAAAATTACGTTACATGTAAGATAGGAGGGTATGGGTAAGGTTAGAAGAAGAGAAGGAAATGAAGAAGGAAGGAAGGGAAAGGAAGGTGAGAGAAGTAGGGAAAGGGAAGTGTAGGGTAGGTGGTAAGGGGAGGGGAGGGGAGGGGAGGGGGGAGGGGAGGGTGTCACGAATCAATTCGCGACATTTCCATTTTGTGAGAAGCCATGAACTATTAGTGGAAAACTCACTGTTTTTCGTTCAGTTAACCGCTCATTCGGACGGAAGCTTTGTCAAATCAGTTTTTCATTGTCATACGTGATCGTCTCTGTGTGAGACATTAGCGCTTCCGATGAGCGATTGTTTTGGGCGCGTTTCGCTTACTCGACCGTTACGGCTTAGTACTCCGCCTTTCTTTCCCACGATTTGAATTCAGTCTTGTGTTTGCTGTGACGGAGAAAGGGTCTGTGCTCAGAAGTGGAGAGGTCAGCTAGCACCCCAAGCTCCATTAGTACAGTTAATCCCAGTACTCCCACCTTAGTGGTGATACATAGTATTCATCGACTGGTATTTCTTTTGTGTATTTTGTAGTTTTAAGAGCTTAGTTAAGGTGTTTTTCCTAGGCGTAAGTATTTAGCTTCTGTGTGAGTGAGCGAGTGCGTCTCATTTAATTTGATTTGAAATGTAATGTTAAATTTATTTTTGTGATTAATAAATTTAACAGTTCTATTTCTTGAGCTTAATGTAGAGTAAAAATCTTGTTTCATTTCTCCATAATTAAGCTTATTTTCCATACAGCTCCTAGCTTGCATAAACATTTACTATTCATAACTGGTACTTAGACCAGTCTTGTTGTATTAACTTAAAATCCGTTGTGCCAGGAGTTAATGCATCAGCAAGAACCTGATGTTATTATTATTAGTATTAGTTATTTATTGTCAGGGGTGATGTAACTTTCTCCAGAGGCTAACAGTACAGTAAGTCAGCAAATTGTGAGTAATTAGTCTCTGCTGTGTACTGTAGAGAAAGTTTATAAATTCTCGTTCTCAGAGAATCGTGCTAAGCCAGCGTAAAGTAATCGTTGCTTGATGTAGCAAGACAACCATTGTCTCTGCTCTTCAATATTATTGAATATATTACCAATTTAAATAATATTTAACCATTTATTCCAAAATTACCGTGATATTATAAAAACCCCGTGACAGAGGGTGAGGACAAGAATAGGGTGCCAGGGTTACCGGATGTGGTAGGGTGGCAGCTACACACTTCCCTCCCCCTTTCCTTTCCCCCCCCCACCCCCTCCTCTCCCCCCTTCCTCCCTTCCTTCCCCCCCTCACCCCTATACCTCCCATAGCCTCCCCTCTCTCTCTCCCCTTTCTTCTCCCCCTTCACCCCCTCCTTTCCCCCTCTCACCCTTATACCTCCCCTCACCCTCCCCTTTCCTCCCCCTCACCCCTATACCTCCCATCACCTCCCCTCCCCTCTCCCTTTCCTCTCCGCTTCCCCCTAACTCACCCTTCTCCCCTTCCTTCCTCCCTCCCTGACCTCCTTCCTTCACCTCTTTCCATTCCTTCTTCCTCCCGTCTCCGTCTTTTCAGTAATTTTGAGATATTCCTGATTATTTTCCATATTTACATCACAACAGAAGCATAACATTGGCGACCAAATACTTATATATTGTCAAAATTATATTCACACGTCATTTTTCTATTTTAAACGTGATTTTTGCTGATACATCGAAAATTGTGTCGATATTTTGAACTTCCTTATATACCAGAACTACGTTTATGTTATTTTTACTTATTTTTTTTATTTTTATTTTTTTGAAACTGAAGAAGGGACCAAAATTTTGAGGCCCCCTTCTCCCCCTCCCCCCAAAATAAAAATCCATTCGTTTTGAAATGCCTGGACACAAAGGGCGGTATTATGCTGTGGCCAGGAAGCGTACTAACACCTCTTCCTTAGCGATTTATTCCCGATTCTGCTTCTTTACTGTATTTTTGTGTGTTCTTCGTGCAGTCTAGGTTGTGAAGCCTAATCCCAGAGTTGGACAAAAAAAAATCTATGCCGACATTAAAAACAAAAAAGTCGAGAAATATTAATGGGTGGTTTGGAAAATAAATCGCTATGGAAGAGGTGTTAGGGAGCTTCCTTACCCCACAAGAATACGGGCGTTTAAAAAGGCTGGAGGGAAATACAGACACCACGACAGTTCTAGAGTTGACAGAGCTGACCCGTTGCGTACGTGAAAGACTAGGAGTATCAGTTAACCCTAGCATGAAGCAGCAGAATTACTAAATAGTACAAACAGACTAATGTGCACTCTGCCTGAATACAATTACCCTCGTCAGCAAGAATGAAGGAAATAATAAAAATCGTGTAATAGGAATCGTATAATAGGAATCGCGTAATGGGAATCGCGTAACAGGAATCGTATAATAGGAGTCATGTAATGGGAATCGCGTAATGGGAATCGTATAATGGGAATCATGTAATAGGAATCGTATAATGGGAATCATAATAGGAATCGTATAATGGGAATCATAATAGGAATCGTATAATGGGAATCGTGTAATAGGAATCGTATAATGGGAATCGTGTAATAGGAATCGTATAATGGGAATCATAATAGGAATCATAAGATGGGAATCATGTAATAGGAATCGTGTAATGGGTCATCGGTGTGAAGGGGTCGGTATTTCCCCGCGTGGGTAGAGTTGGGGATTTTGAGAGAGAGAGAGAGAGAGAGAGAGAGAGAGAGAGAGAGCCTGATGCAACTTTATGTGCCTCCTTATCCATTAATTATACTGAGAAACATAAAACGTGTGTGTGTGTGTGTGTGTGTGTGTGTGTGTGTTTGTGTGTGTGTGTGTGTGTGTGACTGTACTGGTGGTGGTTGTGGTAGTGATGATTGTTATACTAGTTACCTTAATTATTTGTGGTAGTAATTGTGGTAGTAATGAAAGTAACGGTGGTTCTGATGGTGGTTGTGGTAGTAGGCATGATAGTTGTATGTTGGTAGTAAGAACATTCATAGTAGTAGTAGTAGTAAGAGTAATAATAATAATAATAGATATATAGGTAGATAGATAGTCTGCCAGTGCCGTTAGCAGTTACAACAAAAGAAATACTTGCCACAGCCACCGCCTGTCACTGAACCATTGATGGAGCCTTTGCCAGCACGTGTGATCTTGATGTCAACATCGTATGCGTGTCACCTTAGGTCATCACAGTGTATAAGTCCAGCAAGTTTGGTGGCTCTGGCTGTAATCCTGCATGGAAATTAGCTGACAGCGGGAATATCCGGAAAAGTCCCAATTTTTAACCCCAGGCGATCTCAGAGAATAATTACCGAGTGGAACCATACTCATTGCGGTGCGTCGCCATGAAGCTGTGTTGTAGTACAGTGTCAGCTTGTTGGCGTAAGCGGTTGTTGCGATGGCCTGGCTGACTCACTGTTCTGTGTTGTGGATAATGTCCGCAGATTAAGCTGACGGATGCCACCAGATTTGGCCAACAGAAGCGAACACCTGGCCCACAAAGTTGACATAGTTTGAAGGCTCTTGGCCAAATAGCCTTTGATATTTCGCAATTTTATAATAATAATAATAATAATAATAATATTAATAATAATAATAATAATATTGACAAGAATAATAAAACTTCTCACAAAGGTGTGGAAAGATTTACTGAGATGATGATGTGGTGGTGGTGATGGTAGTGGTGGTGGTGGTGGTGGTGTTGATTGTCGTGGTAGATGTATTAGTGGTCGTAGTAGTTGTAGTGATAGATATGTGGTAGTTATGGAAAGACATGGGGAAAGGGAGGGAGAGAGAGGGTAGGGGGGGGGGTTGAACAGAAAGGCCGACAGGAAGTGAAGAAAGAGATCCCTGTGTGAGACGCCTCTGTCCTGGGGTGAGAGAGAGAGAGAGAGAGAAAGAGAGAGAGAGAGAGAGAGAAAGATAGAGAGGGAGGGAGGGAGTTTACCGAGAGAAAACGGAAAAGATCACACACATACACACACACACACACACACACACACACACACACACACACACACACATTTATCTATCTATCTATCTATCTATCTATCTAGAGAGAGAGAGTGATTGCGAAAGACAGGAAAGGCCAATATGAAAACAAAAGAGGAAAAGATGTACTTGAGAGAGAGGGGGGGAGGGAGAGAGAGAGAGAGAGGGGGGGGTACGTCACTTCCGGAGGTCAGATAAGCTTTCAGGTGATTGTTTAATCGTGGGCGCTGAGCTGAGGAAAGATGGGAGGGAGGGAACGGGAGGGGAGGGGAAGATAGGGGAGGAGAGGAAGGGGGGTGATGTGAGGGGGAGGGATGAACGAGAATGCTGATAATGAGAGAGAGAGAGATGAGTTTCTCTCTCTCTCTCTCTGTACAAGAATCAAGAGTTAAAATTAAGTACATGAGGACAATAGTAATAATAATAATAATAATAATAATAAATAGATTTAGGCAGAGACCAGTAAATAATAAAGGAAATTTGCTTATGTGGAGAGGATGCGGAGAGACTAACTAGGAGAGTGTATGTGAGTGAGGTGGAGGGGGTCAGCGGGAGGGGGAGACTGAGGATGAGATGGAGAGATAGAATAGAGGTATATGAGAAAGAGGGTGTAAGTTGGAGGGAGGACAGCGCAATTATAGGGGACAGGGCTACATGGAGGCGATTTGTTTGTTGCCACCCCTACGGGATTAAGGCGTCTGACTAGATAGATAGATAGATAGATAGATAATTCCTCTCCCACCAGACGAATACTAATACGGTTTTACGCAATTAATTCTACGGTCTTGGTTATACAGTTTCAGAGAGTGTATACCTCTGTCAAGGGCAATAAAGATTTTGATATATTTTCGCCTCATCATTCAGATCCATCTCAAAATCTAATCAACCCTTCCCTGACCCACGGCCCGCCTCTGTACCACATTTCAGTGTTGTGCGATAAGAACTTTCTGAGATATCTTGTATACAGACACACGTGGGTGAGTGCATGACCTCCATCCAACTTGCTTGCTGCGGAGGTAAAAAATGTCATCATTATCGTCGTCACTATCATCATTATTATTATTATTATTATTACTATTATTATGCTCCTCCTCCTCCTCCTCCTCATCATCATCATCATCATCATCATCTTCCTCCTCGTCCTCCTCCTCCTCCTCATCATCATCAATGTAATCATCTTCCTTCTCTTCCATATCCTCCTCCTTCTCCTCCTCCTCCTCATCATCATCATCAATATTACTAATCTTTCTTTCTCTTTGTTCCAGGTGAGTGGGTCAGCCTGGGTCGCACAGGTAAAACACATACATCTCTTTGGCTCCCTAACGCCTTTTCCTTGGCGATTTATTTTCCTTATTTCCTTACTTTGCTATCCTATGACATAAATCCTTCCAATATCGCCATACTCTGCATAACGTACAAAAGGATATTAACCAGCCATGCCCAAAAATAAATCGCTAAGGGAGACATGTTAGGTCGCGTCCACACGTGTACTCAAACATATGTTGGCAACACAGCTGGCAACATGTTTGGATACATGTATGCAGCAGTGTTTGGACAGATGTATGCAAACATGTTTCAGTGCAGTTTCGAACACTGGCAGCAGAGGTGATGGGATAAGTGTGTCCATACCAGGCAGCTGAGACTTCATCATGACGCTGCCAACATGATCTGGACGCTGCTGTTGCCAACATGTTTGCAGCGTGTTCGTTACTGTGTTGCTGACATGTTGCCAACACTTATTTGAGCACACGTGTGGACGCGACCTAACTCAAACAATACTTCCCTAACCTAACTCACTGTAACAACCCAATCTTAGCTTTCCTAAGCTAGTACTTGTTTCAGCACACGTGTGGACGCGCCCTTAGGGAGTTACCTTAACCGACGAGACGAACTGATATATTGTATGTGTAAATTTTTTTTAATTGATTTTTTTTTGAAGTTGTATGTATTCTAATTTGTGTTGATGTACTTAACGCTAGTACGTTTTTTATTTATTTTTTTAAGTTTTTGTTTTTCGAATTTATATGGCGAGAATATGTAGTGTTTGTATTTTTTCTCGTCTATCTTTATCTGTCTGTCTATCTATCTGTCTGTCTATCAAGGCAGCACTATCTATTTCCTCTACTGTATGTTCCTTTATGTCTGGTTCTCCTCCTCCTCCTCCTCCTCCTCCTCCTCCGCTTCCCTCTCCTCCTCCTCCTCCATCTCTTCCTCTCCTCATTCTTTTCTTTTTCTTCCTCCTCCTCCTCCTCTTCCCTCTCCTCTTCCTTTTCCTCCTCCTCCTCCTCCTCCTCCTCCTCCTCCTCCTCCTCCCCCCTCTCCTCATCCTCTTCCTCCATCAAGTCTGCTCTATGGTATGACTCTCTCTCTCTCTCTCTCTCTCTTTCTCTCTCTCTCTGCATAGTTTTGTGTAATATTTTGTTTATATAAAAAACGCATTATCCATTCTCATTATTATTATTATTATTTATTATTATTATTATTATTATTATTATTATTATTATTATTGTTATTAAGGATAGTCTCTCTCTCTCTCTCTCTCTCTCTCTCGGCATATTTTTGTATAATATTTTGTTTATATAAAAATGCACCATCCATTCTCATTATTATTATTATTATTATTATTAAAGGTGTTAAGGATAGTCTCTCTCTCTCTCTCTCTCTCTCTCTCTCAAATTAGCTCCAGAATATGGCACTAGTCACGAAGAAGTGCTGTAGAATGAATATAAAGCCTTTTTTTTTTCTGTCACTGAATTATTCGAAAAGAAACGCAGAGTGAAAGTATCTGATTAGCCCAACTAAAGTATAAGGGAGAGGGAGAGGGAGAGGGAGGCCGAGGATGAGATGGAGGGATGAGGGAGCGGGGTGTAAGTTGGGGCGGGGTGGAGAGTGAGACTAACTAGGAGAGTGTATGTGAGAGAGGTGTAGGGGGAGGGGGAGGAAGTGGGTGAGCGAGGATGAGATGGAGGGATGGAGTGGAGAGGTATATGAGAGAGGGGGGTTTAAGTTGGGGGAGTGGTATAGGAGTGAAGGAGCGGGAGGCCGAGGATGAGCTGGAGGGACGGAGTGGAGGGGTAAGTTGGGGGTGGAGAATGGGAGAGGATAGTGTATGTGAGTGAGGTGGAGGGAGGGGTAGACCGAAGATGGCGTGGAGAGGTATATGGGAGAGGGGGGTGTAAGTTGGGGAGGTGGGCAGCGAAATGGCAGGGAACAGGGCGACATGGAGGCGATTTGTCTGTGGCCACCCCTTACGGGATTAAGGCGCCTGGTTGTAGGTAGATGAAAGATAGACAGATAGATACAAAGACGAATAGAAATATAGAAATGGATAAAGAATAGAGATAGATAGATAAATAATATAAATCACATATCCTTCTGATAAAATAAATCTTCCTTATTTCTTTACTTTCCATCTTTTTTCGGTGGGTCTTTGAGGTAATGCGTCTCCTTGGTTACTATACTCGCGGCGCACGACTCTGAGGTTGTTCTTATACCCTGGCAACCTACCATTCAAAAGTGCGTCCCATTTCGTGTATGACATGAGACGCAAGTGATTCGTTTATAATATGTTCGTGTATAATAATATTCGTGTATAATATACTCGTGCATAATAATATGATTCGTGTATGATACGAAATCGGACGCACTTTTGAATGGTAGGTTGCCAGGGTACGATAATGACAACCTCAGAGTCGTGCGCCGTGACTAGTCAAAACCACCCTCCACTCTAGCTACACTTGGCCATATACTATGTTGAAAGGCGTTAGGGATATGTGTGGGGTTGGAGAGAGAGAGAGAGAGAGAGAGAGACGGGGGGAGAGAGAAACAGAAATAGAAAATGAAACATATAGATGAGAGAGAGAGAGAGAGAAAGCAGAGATTGAGATTAGTGAGTGAGAGAGAGAGAGAGAGAGAGAGAGAGAGAGAGAGGGAAAAGCAGAGAGAGAGAGAGAGAGAGAAGCAGATTGAGATAGAGAGGTGAAGCAGATATAGAAAGTGAAGCAGAGAGAGAGAGATTGAGAGAGAGAGAGTGAGTTTATCAGTGATGGAAGTGCTTGTCAGTTGGTATTTCCGGAGATGACACAAATTTTCCACACCGAGAGAGAGAGAGAGAGAGAGAGAGAGAGAGTTCTAAAGTGACACGTGTTCCATCCTAGCCCTGAGACAGCCCTAGCATGGATTCGGTATGGACGGTGGGTCTTGGCCGAATGCTAAAACAAATGGAGAGGAATTTAAAGCAAATGGAGAGGAATTTAAAGCAAATGGAGAGGAATTAAAGCAAATGGAGGGGAATTAAAGCAAGTGGAGAGGAATTAAAGCAAGTGGAGGGGAATTAAAGCAAGTGGAGAGGAATTAAAGCAAGTGGAGAGGAATTAAAGCAAGTGGAGGGGAATTAAAGCAAGTGGAGGGGAATTAAAGCAAGTGGAGAGGAATTAAAGCAAGTGGAGGGGAATTAAAGCAAGTGGAGGGGAATTAAAGCAAGTGGAGAGGAATTAAAGCAAGAGATTAATATTTACAGGGTGTGGTAAGAGGGCGTGTAGGGAGAGGGGGCGGGCTGGTAGCACTGCCTGGCCATTCTTGGATACGGTACGGTCGCAGAAACGGTTATATGCCCAGCCCCGTTTGAAGAGAATTTACAACTGGCGAAATACAGTGAAAACCCTTAAAAGGCGTGTTTTGTCGTGCAAGCTGAAGCTTGGGATTCGAAGCCCGTCTTGGGGCGCTTGGTTTCTGTCCGCAAAAACAGTCCAGGATACGTAAAACCGAAAAATTACGTGCCAATCGCCAAGTAAACTGAGGGGTTCGCCGAAGAAGATCGTTTGACTAATATGCAACTTACATGTAGCCGTTATTTGTGCTGAACTGGCTCTATATGTCGTTAATATTAGCCACCTGCACCCTAATTTTATGTACATAATGCTAATTTCATTCTATTTATCATTTATGTGTCCTTGCTGGCCAATCTCACTCTCCCCAAGCTACACCAAGACTGCTCCCGACCACGCTTGGGTGAGATACGAAGACGGTCTTGGTTTCGATGACAGACGCTTGGGCCGGCTTAGTATCACTTTGGCCGACAAAAACGGCGCAGCTTGGTTTCACCGAAGATGGTTTCGAATCCGATCCCTCAGCTTGGACGACAAAAACACGGCTATTATATATCTCTGCCAGTATGCGTTTCAGGTGCTTCGGTTTTTCCGCTATGTATTCGTCAGACTTCGGGATTTTTTTTTTCTATGGCTGTACGTCATCAAAAAAAAAAAAAAAAAAAAAATCCCGTCATTCATTTAAACGACAATTTCCCGTCATTCCTTTAAACAAAACAAGACAATTTCCCGTCATTCCTTTAAACATACAGTAAAACAATTTCCCGTCATTCCTTTAAACAAATCAAGACAATTTCCCGTCATTCCTTTAAACAAAACAAAGACAATTTCCCGTCATTCCTTAAAAAAACCCAGACGATTTCCCGCTATATATATATATATATATATATATATATATATATATATATATATATATATATATATATATATATATATATATTTATTAGCACAGCTTTGTATGTTCACTTCATATATTTTAACACTAATAAACTTTTCAATCAATACATATGTTGAAAAAATGATAGGTAGCGCCGGAGTTATAAGAATTAGGTAATGTGGAGACGCAGGACCATCTCTTAAAAAAATAAATACCTACTTTTGAACTGATTCGGTGACTAAATAAAGGTGTTCAGAGGTGCCATTTTGAATATGAAGAGGATCCATCAGTAAAAAGGAAAATTATTACGTAAGGGATAGGTTAGGTTAGGAAGGGTTATGTTAGGTTGGTCAGGTTAGGTTAGGTAGGGTTAGGATGTTTGGTTAGGTTGGCGTAAAATAGATTAGGTTAGTATAAACAAGGCTGGGTTAAGTTATAAAAATTTAGGTTAGGTTTGGGTAAATATGCACTATCTATCTATCTATTGCCAGACGCCTCAATCCCGTTTGGGGTGGCCACAAACAAAATGCCTCCACGTCGCCCTGTCCCCCGCCATTTCACTGCCCTACTCCCAACTCACACTCCCCTCTCTCATATACCTCTCCACCCCATCCCTCCATCTCATCCACGGCCTCCCCCTCCCTCTTCCCCCCTCCACCTCACTCACATACACACTCTTCGTCAGTCTAGGGTAATTTCGCTCAAAAATGGCGTTCTAAGATGGCGTCCGTCTGTCTTCGCGCACCGGAAGATAATGGCCGTCTGTAAACAAAGACTCCATTTTAGTTGACCACTTTTAAAGCAATAATAAAACACTGAAACTTGAAAACACAATCGGAAAATACATGAAGAGTGAGGGTAAAAGAGAAAACTGTCACTTTCAGGCTTACTATGAATGATATATAGCCTGCTGCTGGTAAATATTTAAAAATGGTACTAGAAAATAAAAGATAGTTTGCAGTGCCTGAGATTAAAACGCTGTTGATATGATGCTGCCACGACGCTCCATAGTTCGACCTGTGTACGAAGAATATTAACTTTCTTGTTATATATGAGGTATTAACATGTATATTAATCCCTGTAGCATTGACTGAACGTTCGATATTCGGTTAAATCACATGGATAATGTATAAAAGTGATTTAAGCGTTTGAATTTGATGATCTCGCCCTACTATTAATTACAGTTTAAAAAAAATAACTAGCGCTTTATATTTGCAGTTGCGCTGTATATTAGCATTTCATTTCAGCATGCTATTTTTTTTTTTTTTACATTATTTACGTCATTCTGTTTTCTGCAGGCACAGGGCTAATTTGTTACGAATAATTAAATATATATGTGAAAGCCATAGCATGCTTCCCCTTTAAAGTTTTGGAACAACTATAAATTAAGGGAAATGTTTGCTTGCTTCAACTTTTAGCATACGGTTTTGATATCGGTGCTATGGAGAGGCAATACATTAACTTTAAACATACGGCCGTTGTTATTATTATTATTGTTATTATTATTATTATTACTATTATTATTATTATTATTATTAGTAGTAGTAGTAGTAGTAGTAGTACTACTACTACTACTACTACTGCTACTACTACTACTATTATTATTGTTATTATTATTATTATTATTATTATTATCATCATCATTATTAGTAGTAGTAGTACTATTATTATTATTATTATTATTATTATTAAGTGGTGACTAGCGAAGGTGTGTGGCAGGTAAAAGAACTACTGGCTCTTGGGAACGGGCATCATAATCGTATGTTCAGA
The DNA here is from genome assembly GCF_032717465.1 of Coenobita brevimanus. Lineage (NCBI taxonomy): Eukaryota > Metazoa > Arthropoda > Malacostraca > Decapoda > Coenobitidae > Coenobita > Coenobita brevimanus. The sequence goes on from NC_137057.1 coordinate 45,704,258, forward strand.
GTCGGACACATAAAAAAAATAAATGGTGGATAGATGGAGTTTGTGTGAATCGGTGGCTGGGTCGGTATGGCACAGACGTTACGTTCGTAGGGTGGGCTGTAGTGGGTTCGATTCCTGAGAGAGAGAGAGAGAGAGAGAGAGTTTGTTGGTGAGCATAAACAAACAAACAAATCTACGCCGTTCTACTCCCCGTTCTCTCTCTCTCTCTCTCTCTCTCTCTCTCTCTCTCTCTCTCTCTCTCTCTCTCTCGTGTGTGTGTGTGTGTGTGTGTGTGTGAGAGAGAGAGAGAGAGAGAGAGTGAGTTGCCCATTATCTAGAGAGAGAGTTGCCCTTTATCTAGAGAGAGAGAGAGTGAGTGAGTTGCCCTTTATCTAGAGAGAGTTGCCGTTTATCTAGAGAGAGAGAGTGAGAGAGTTGCCCTATATCTAGAGAGAGTTGCCCTTTATCTAGAGAGAGAGAGTGAGAGAGTTGCCCTTTATCTAGAGAGAGTTGCCCTTTATCTAGAGAGAGAGAGAGAGTGAGTTGCCCTTTATCTAGAGAGAGAGAGTGAGAGAGTTGCCCTTTATCTAGAGAGAGAGAGGGAGAGTTGCCCTTTATCTAGAGAGAGAGTGAGTTGCCCTTTATCTAGAGAGAGAGAGAGTGAGTTAGTTGCCCTTTATCTAGAGAGAGAGAGAGAGAGTGAGTTGCCCTTTATCTAGAGAGAGAGAGAGTGAGTTAGTTGCCCTTTATCTAGAGAGAGAGAGAGTGAGTTGCCCTTTATCTAGAGAGAGAGAGAGTGAGTTGCCCTTTATCTAGAAGAGAGAGAGAGAGAGAGAGTTACCCATTATCAAACACATGATGCAACTCACCAGTGCTCTGTTACACCATATACCATTCCCTAACACCACTTCCTTAGCGATTTATGCAACACCTCATATCCCCTTCCATTTCTCTGCCCAACTCCCCCCACCTCACCCCCCCCCATCTCTCATATACCTCTCCACTTTAATTTATTCATTTTTCACTTACCTTTACTACGGTTCTACATCCTTCCTCTAGCACTTCTTCGTGACTAGCATCCTATTATTTTTGCAACTTCTTTTCTGTAGCTTAGTGACATGCAATGCTACGGTTCTACGTTCTTTCCCTAGCACAGTGGTTCTTAAGCTTTTTTGAGTCACAGACCCCCTTTGAGAATCTGGTGAAGGCTATGGACCCCTTCCCTAGAAAAATGCACATCAGCACATGAACACAACATTTTCCATACAATGAATATAGTGTATTTTACTGAAAACTACCTCACACAGTGTATGACATATACAAAGTGTCAAACAATCTTTACAAAGAATTATGTTTCTCACTCCTTTTCATGAATGGCCACTCGATGAAAAAAACGAAATACATCCAACTTGTGCAATGTAAACAAAACAAAACTTTAATTCTGTCCAAAAGTTCATTTCAGTGAGAAGGTTGTTGTTTGGCTTGAATAAGATAAAATTGTGGGATGGTTTTTGACAAGGCAACACGCATGTCATCTATGACATCCAACTGATTTCGAGTTTTCATTTTGATAGAAACAAGCGCTGAAAACCCTACCTCAGAGCACCCATAGCTCACATTGCCAGACGAGGGTAGGCTTATTTCAACGAACACCAGAATTCTTCAAGACTCATCGAGTTGAATTTATTTCGTATCATTTCCTTTGTCCTCAGATCGATGAGGTCATCTTTGGCAAGGTCTTCATCACTGATACAGTCTGTGTCAGCAAGGAAAGGATTACAAATCTGTGTTTGAACTTTTAGGTCACTTGAACAGAAGCAACCTTTGAAAGAATTCTGCAGTGTTTCCACATGTCTGCAGATTTCTGCCTGCAGAGAAATTGACACGACTTTGTCACTCTCGATTCCATCCCGCAGAAGTACTTCCTCAAACACTGGGAAGATTGCACAGTTGTCTGCCTCCAGTCACCTCTTCCACAGTGGCAGCTTGGCCAGAAGAGCTTGCAGTCTTTGAGCAGCAATCATAATGGTGACTGCAGGACCTTAAATGGAATGATTCACCCCATTTATATGGCCAAAAATATTTGCCAAGTAAGCTAAGCCATGAATGAACTCCTCCCTGTCAAACTGTTCTGAGAGTGGGCATTCTTTTCTCTCAAAAAAAGTGAAACTTCTGCCCGAAGTTCAATCAAGCACTTCAAAATTTGTCCTCTGGAAAGCCAGCGAACTTCTGTGTCGTAGAGAACTTCATATTCTGCTCCCATTTCTCGACAAAACCTCTTGAAAACATGATGGTTTGAAGCCCTGGTTCTGATGAAGTTGACGACTTTCACGTCAGTCGACAAGACCTCTTTCAGGATTGTTAGCAGAGTCTTTGATGCCAATGCATGCCGATGTAAAAAAAAAAAAAAAAAAAAAAATCAGTGGGTCACAGTGACCTGAGGAGTTTCTTTTTTCACCAAAGCAGCAAAACCAGATGTGTTGCCAAGCATTGCAGGTACTCCGTCTATACGCAGTGTACCAAGATTTTTCTTCCAGTCAAAGTTTTGCTTGGCAGAGAATACTATTCACCATTTCTAAGATGTCGATGGCCTTTGTAGTTTCCAAAAGGGGCTGACAAAATAGGAATTCTTCATTGATGTCATCAGCATGCATACAGTGGATGAAAACCAGGAGCTGGCTGCACTGAGAGACATCAGTAGTTTCATCCAGTTGCATGCTGAATGGAAATGGCGTACCTGCTAGTTGCCCCATTACTTCTATCTATCTGTTGCCAGACGCCTCAATCCCGTTTGGAGTGGCCACAAACAAATCGCCTCCACGTCGCCCTGTCCCCAACCATTTCACTGTCCTGCTCCCAGCTCACATCCCCCTCTCTCATATACCTCTCCACCCCATCCCTCCATCTCATCCTCGGCCTCCCCCTCCCTCTTCCCCCCTCCACCTCACTCACATACACTCTCTTCGTCAGTCTTTCACCCTCCATCCTCTCCACATGGCCAAACCACCTCAGTGTGTTCCTCATAACGCTTCCTATCACATCCACATCCACACCACAACGCTCCTTTATATCCTCATTTATCAGCCTGTCTCTCCATGTGACTCCACAGGCTCCTCTTAAATAACTCATTTCCACTGCTCTCACTCTTGACTTGTGTCCTTCCAACAACGTCCAAGCTTCACTGCCATACGTTAGAGTTGGTATCACAGTACTGTCATGTAGTAACTTTTTCACTTCCATGCTCACTTCCCTGTTTCTTATCACTGCTTTCAAAGAACCAGCAACCTTTCTTCCCTGCTGTACCCTTTCAAGCACTTCACCCTCCAAACTTCCATCCTTACTCATCACACTACCCAAGTACTTAAACGTACTCACATTTTCCAATTCCTCACCATCCAACCTCGCCGTACATTCACTGACTTCACCTCTCTCAAAGACCATCACTTTACTCTTCCCTACATTCGCCTTGAGATTCCGTTTGTTACACACTCTCCCAAACTCATCCACCAAGCCTTGCAGCTCCCCTTCATCTTCACTCAACAACTCAGTATCATCTGCAAACAACAGTACAGGGAGTTTCCAAACACTACCCTCTCTCACCAGGGCCACTCCAACATCCACTGCCTTACCTTGTACCTCTTTTATTACCCCATCCATGTACAGATTGAACAGCCATGGAGACATGACACATCCCTGTTTCAACCCAACTTTCAAAGAGAAAAATTCACTTAGTTCACCATCCACACACACTGCAGCCTTAGCACCATCATACATACTCTTCACAGCAATCAACAACTTCCCATCCACTCCATATATTCTTAATACTTTCCACAATCCTTGTCTATCCACCCTGTCAAATGCTTTCTCCAAATCCATGAAAGCCGCTTGCAACGTCTTTCCTTTCTCTAGAAACTTTTCCACTAAAGCTCTAAGAATGAATATCTGATCTACACAACCTCTTTCCTTCCTATAGCCTCCCTGTTCTTCTCCAACTTCTTACTTGCTTCAAAATATTACAAAAAATGTCAACAGTTCTGGAGATGATGACTTCACTTGACAACGGCACTGTTTCAATTTTCTTCCTCTGCTCAAAGCCACAAAACAGCTCAACCATTTTAAAGGGCACATGGCTTTACCAAGGTTTCTCCAATCTTTTGCTCGGCAGTGCAATAAGCAGCCTTGTAGGATGCTTCAAGGCAAGGCTTTTGTGTTGGGCAAATCCAAGTTTTGGTAATGTTCCAGGTTTCTCAAATGGAGCCTTCTTCGCACGAAAAAGATCAACATTGTCCGATGTATGTTCAGGCTGGACAGACGTGAGGTGCTGCTTAATGGTAAACATGGGCCACCAGAAACACTTAGCTGTCAGCGCTATAAGCAGTGGCAGGGTACATTTTATTTAATTCCTTTCAATGGGAAACCATTATAGAAGTCAAAACCTGACGATTGTCTTACCTGACAAGGCGCTTTTTCGGTAGTTCTCAGACAAATACTTAGCTTGGTTGAAAGCTAGTGCTGCCAAACGGCATCACGCAATATCACTAAATTATTCTCAATTGTTCTGACCTTCATGGACCCCAGGTTAAGAACCCCTTCCCTAGTACCTCTTCGTGACTAGTACCATATTCTAGGGTTAATCTGTTATATCTGAGTGACAGACAAAGCTAGTACTACGGCTGCACTTCTTTTCCATAGCACTTCTTCGTGACTAGCATCATATTCTATTGCTAATCTGTATATCTTGGTATTTAAGATGGAGAGATGTCAGTTTTAGGTAATTTCTCTCTCTCTCTCTCTCTCTCTCTCTCTCTCTCTCTCTCTCTCTCTCTCTCTCTCTCTCTCTCTCTCTCTCTCATGCACTTCTTCGTGACTAGCAGCATATTCCAGTGTTAATCTCTTGTTACAGCTCAGCATTCAAGATGGAGGGAAGGCAATTTTAGGCCAAGTTAGAGTGAAGAGAGTAATGTTTATATATTATCTCACTTTCTTTATTTTCTCTCTCACATGCTGCCTTTGCCTCTTCATGCGTTGAGCAGGTATAGTCGAGTGTAAGTTTGTATGTATGTTTCTCTCTCTCTCTCTCTCTCTTCACTTTCCTCCTCTTCCTCCACTTTCCTCCTCTCCCTCCACTTTCCTCCTTTCCCTCCTCCAGCTTCTCTTTCCTCCCCTTCCTCCACTTTCCTCCTCTTCCTCCACTTTCCTCCTCTTCCTCCACTTTCCTCCTCTCCCTCCACTTTCCTTCTCTCCCTTCACTTTCCTCCTCTCTCTCTCCACTTTCCTTCTCTTTCCTCCTTTCCCTCCACTTTCCTCCTCTCCTTCCACTTTCCTCCTCTCCCTCCACTTTCCTCTTTTCCCTCCTTTATCCTCCTCTCGTTTCTCTTTCCTCCTCTTCCTCCACTTTCTTCTTCTTCCTCCACTTTCCTCCTCTCCTTCCAGTTTCCTCGTTTCTCTCCACATTCCTCCTCTCCCTCCACATTCCTCCTCTCCTTCCTCTTTCCTCCTCTCCCTCCTTTTTCCTCCCTTTTCTCCTCTTTCCTCCTCTCCCTCCTCTTTCCTCCTCTTTCCTCCCTCTCCCTGTCTCCCTGCATAATTCCCCCCCTTTCCACTTATAGCTTTGCCTGATTCCCTCCTCTTAAAGTAAGCTAAGTGTACTGAAGTAAGCTTAGTATAGTAAGGTAATTTGAAGTAAGCTAAGTAAGTGTATTGAAGTAAGCTAAGTGTATGAAGGGAAGCCAAGTGTATTGAAGTAAGTGTATTGAAGTTGACATGAAGTAAGGCTGGTGTATGGTATGTTGCAGGTAATGTCCCCAAATACAATCAAAGCAGTCTGTCTCTTCCACCACTGAGCCCCTGTGTGTTTACTGATGTACGTAACAGCTGCAGTAGTGTACCACAGGGGTGTGTGTGCTTCTTAAAGGCTCAGGTGACAGGTATTATTAGTACCCAGACACCTGATTTACGGCTCTTCTTGTGGAAAAACAGCTGACTATCTTACGGTATGAAAGAAAACAGTGAATTATATAGATAGATAGGTAGATAGATAGATAGATAAATAGATAGATAGATATAAAGAAACTTTTTATGGATACTATTTTCTTCCACGAAAAAAAATAATTTCTTAAACGTATTATTTTCACAACGATAATAATAATAATAATAATAATAATAATAATAAATGAATAAATGCAGTTAGCGCTGTACTGTTCACTCATTTAAAACAATACTCCACCTCCATCTTACACAGCACGTCTTCGTGACTAGCATCGTATTCTAGCGCCTTACGCCAAGTTAGAGTAAAAAGCGTATAGTTTTTCTACACTACCCTGGCGTAAAATTCTCTCTCCATCTTGAATGCTGAGTTGTAGCAATAGATCAGCGCTGGAATATGATGCTAGTCACGAAGAAGTGCTGTGGCGTGATTGAAGATTCGTGGTATTGTCATTTTCTGCCTCTGAGCTGCGTGAAATAAGCTGCAAAAGGACGAAAATCTGGGCCAGGTTGATATGAAAAGAGTATTGGAGGAGTGAATCGATTTTGTTTGTTTTTGGGGAGAGAGAGAGAGAGAGAGAGGGGATTGGGATCTCTCTCTCTCTCTCTCTCCATCATCATCAACATTCTCGTTCACCCCTCCCCTCCCCTCCCCTCAGTTCTCATTTATCCTCCCTCTTCCCCTCCCTCACTTCCTTCACCTTCTCCCCTTTCCTTCCTTCCATCATTCCTTCCTTCTGTCCTTCCTTCCTTCCATCATTCCTTCCTTCCTTCCATCCTTCAATCCCTCCTTCCATCCTTCAATCGCTCCTTCCATCCATCCTTCCGTCTTTCCATTCTTCCTTCCCTCCTTCCATTCTTCATTCCTTTTTCCTTCCTTCCTTCCATTCTTCATTCCTTTTTCCTTCCTTCCTTCCTTCCTTCCATCATTCCTTCCTTCTTTTCATCTTTCCTTCCATCCTTCCTTCCGTTCTTCCTTCCATCCTTCCTTCCGTTCTTCCTTCCATCCTTCCTTCCGTTCTTCCTTCCATCTTTCCTTCCGTTCTTCTTTCCATCCTTCCTTCCTTCCTTCCATCCCTCATTCCTTCCTTCCTTCCTTCCCTCCATGCTTCCTTCCTTCCTTCTTTCCATTCTTCCTTCCCTCCTTCCTTCCAGTCTTCCATCCATCCTTCCTTCCCGCTTTCCAGTCTCCCATCCGTCCATGCTGCCTTCCTTTCATCCTTCCATCCTTCCTTCCTTCCTTCCCTTTTCTTTTTTCTTCCCTTCCTTCATCTTTGTTTTTCCACCACCACCACCACCACCACGTTTACCTCCCTCCCTCCTTTCCTCCCTCCTTCCCTGCTTTCCTCCCTTCCTCCCTTTCGTTTCCTCCCTTCTCTCCCCATCGTTATTCTCGACTTTAGTGCCTCTTTCTCCCCACTCACCCTTATTTTTAACTCTCTCTCTCTCTCTCTCTCTCTCTCTCTCTCTCTCTCTCTCTCTCTCTCTCTCTCTCTTTCTCTCTTGTTTGCTGTGTGTGTGTGTGTGTGTGTGTGTGAGAGAGAGAGAGAGAGAGAGAGAGAGAACCTTTGTCTACGCGTATTCGGGTGAAAATAGAAGGGAAGCATAAAAGAACTGAGAGGGACGAGACAGAGATAGAGACAGACAGACGGAGGGAAGGAAGGAGAGAGGGAGGGAGAGAGGGAAGAAAAGGGAGAGGAGGTAGAAAAGGAAGAGGAGAGAGGGAGGGAGGGAGGGAAGAAAAGGGAGAGGAGGTAGAAAAGGAAGAGAAGATGGAGGTAGATAGAAGAGAGAGAATGGTAGAAAGAAGAGGGAGGAAGAAAGAAGAGACATGAAGACCGGAAAGATAGGAAATGAAGAATGAGAGAGAGAAAGGAGAGAGAGTGAAGTAAAAGAGATGAAGGATGGAGAGAAAAGGGAGAGAAGAGAGAG
>NC_137057.1:45714653-45837650 GCF_032717465.1 Coenobita brevimanus
GAGGTAGATAGATAAGTACAGGTATAAGTAGATAGATAGATGTATGGGCTGGGAGAGAGAGCTGGGTAGATAGATTTAAAGATAGGCGGAGACGGTAGATAGATAAATCGACGTACGTTTTAAATAGATAGATGGATAGATAGACGGATAGATAGATAGATATAAAATGAAAGATAGATAGATAGGAGATAGATGGGCAAAGGTCAGTGAAGAGGTAGACTGACAGACAGATAAAAAAAATAGATAGATATGGAGGTTGTGAAGTCCCCAAGATCCGTAACACCTTTTCCTAAGCGATTTATTTTGTGTATTCCACCTTACTGCCCTCTTCTGTGTTACATAAATCCTTCCAATATCGCCATACTCTGCATAAATAACGTACAAAAGGATATTAACTAGACAAATCGCAAAATAAATCGCTAAAGAAGAGGTGTTACGGTCATCATAATTTACGGTACATAATAACGTAGAAAAAGGATATTAACCAGCCATATCCCAAAATAAATCGCTAAGGGAGAGGTGTTAGGGCATACTCAGCATAAATTACATACAAAAGGATATTAACCAGACAAATCCCAAAATAAATCGCTAAGGAGGAGGTGTTAGGGGATACCCAGCATAAATTACGTACAAAATTATATTAAGCAGCCAAATCCCAAAATAAATCGCTAAGGAAGAGGTGTTAGGGGATACTCAGCATAAATTACGTACAGAAGGATATTAACCAGCCATATCCCAGAGTAAATCGCTAAGGGAGAGGTGTTGGGCATACTCTGCGGATATAAACCAGCCGTATCCCAAAATAAATCGCTAAGGAAGAGGTGTTAGGGCATACTCTGCATAAATTACGTACAAAAGGATATTAACCAGCCGTATCCCAAAATAAATCGCTAAGGAAGAGGTGTTACGGTCGTCATAATTTACAGTACATAAATAACATACAAAAGGATATTAACCAGCCATATCCCAAAATAAATCGCTAAGGAGAGGTGTTAGGGTTGCCATAATCATAAATTACGTACAAAAGGATGTTAACCAGCCATATCCCAAAAATAAATCGCTAAGGAGAGGTGTTAGGGTTGCCATAATCATAAATAACGTAGTAAAGGATATTAACCAGGCATATCCCAAAATAAATCGCTAAGGAAGAGGCGTTAGGGAGCTTCTCTAACTGTCAAGAGTAGGGGTAAGACTGATTTCAAAAGTCTTCTCCTAGAACAACAACAAGACCAAACAACAAAAACAACGCACAGGCCCAAACTGCGTCCTGGAGGTGAAGGGGTTGTGGCCAGGGAACTCGAAATGAATGGACTCGGGTTTTTGTTTATAGATGGATTGATTTGTTTGACTGATGTTGTTGTTTTATTATTCCTCTTTATTGATTGACATTTCTGTTTGTTTTTGTTTGTATTTATTTCTATTTATTGACATTTCTGTTTATTTTATTTATATTTACTTATTTGTTTATTATATTTATATTTACTTATTTATTTTATTTATTCTATTTATATTTACTTATTTGGCTATTTTATTCATCTTTACGTATTTATTTCTTTATTTTATTTATGTTTACTTATTTGTCTATATTTATATTTACCTATTTATTTCTATTTATTTTATTTATATTTACTTATTTATTTCTATTTATTTTATTTATATTTACCTATTTGTTTTTTTATTTATATTTACCTATTTATTTCTATTTATTTTATTTATATTTACGTATTTATTTCTATTTATTTTATTTATATTTACCTATTTATTTCTGTTTATTTATTGACATTTGTTTATTTTATTTATATTTACTTATTTATTTTATTCATCTTTACGTATTTATTTTCTTTATTTTATTTCTTTACTTATTTTTCTATATATTTACCTATTTATTTCTTTATTTTATTTATATTTACTTATTTTTCTATATATTTACCTATTTATTTCTTTATTTTATTTATATTTCGTTTGTTTTATTTCTATATATGTATTTTTTCTGTTTTATTTTATGTGTTTATTTATTTCTATTTATGTATTTCTGTTTATATTGACATTTCTAATTTATTTATTTATTTTCTTTATTTCTATTTATTTATTTATATTTACTTATGTCTTTATTTTATTTGTTTATTTATGTATTTCTTTTTATATTGACTATTTATTTATTTATTTTCTTTATTTCTATTTATTTATGTATTTGTTTATTTTGTTTTTATTTTCATTTAATTATATTTATTTTTATTTATGTCTTAATATATTTTATTTATATATATTTTTTATTTACTTATTTCTCTTTATTTTATTTGGATTTATTTTTGCTTGAGACATTTTTAAATATTTTTTTATAATTACTTATTTCTTTTGAATTATTTATTTTTTATTTATTTGGCTTTATTTTCTTTACTAGAGATATTTTTAACCTTCGTGAAAGATTTACAACTTTGGAGACGAATCAGGTGTGGCTGGACAAACGTGAATTATAAACAAGAGGTGATAGATAGATGGATAGATAAACATGGATAGATACATAAACAGATGGATAGATAGAAAAAGATGGATAGATAAACATGGATAGATAGATCAATTAATAAACAGCTAGATAGATAAATAAACATAGAAAAACAGGGATAAACAGATAAATAAACAGAGATAAACAGATGGATAGATAGATAAATAAACAGATAGATAGATAAACAGATGGATAGATAGATAGGTAAACAGATAGATAGATAAACAGATGGATAGATAGATAGGTAAACAGATAGATAGATAAACAGATGGATAGATAGGTAAACAGATAGATAGATAAACAGATGGATAGATAGATGGGTAAACAGATAGATAGATAAACAGGTGGATAGATAGATAAATAAACATAGATAGATAAACAGGTGGATAGATAGATAAACAGATGGATAGATAGGTAAACAGGTGGATAGATAGATAAACAGATGGATAGATAGATAGGTAAACAGATGGATAGAAAGGTAGATAAACGGATGGATAGATAGATTGATAGATAAACAGATGGATAGATAGATAAACAGAAGGATAGATAGATAGATAAACAGATGGTTAGAAAGGTAGATAAACGGATGGATACATAGATTGATAGATAAACAGATGGATAGATAGATAAAGATAGATAAATAGATAGATGGATAGATAGATAGATGGATAGATAGATGAGTAGGTGGATAGAATGAGATAGATGATAGAGATAGAGACAGATAGATAGAGAAGTAGATAAACAGATAGACATTAAAGACTAAATCAGAGAGAGAGAGAGAGAGAAACTTTAGGAGATGGAGGGAAAGAGGGGGAAAGATAAGGAAGTTTGGAGGGAGGGAGAGAAAAAGCTGTGCATGTGGAGAGAAAAACGTGAGACAAGTTTGGAGAGAAGAGAGAGAGAGGAGGGAAGGGAAGGATCAGGAGTTTGGAGAGAGGGAGAGAAAAGGCTGTGTAGGTGGAGAGGAAAAATAGAGAGAGAGAGAGAGAGTGTCATAGGAGCGTAATATTAACCTACCGTGTGTTAGTATGGATAAAATTACAATTATTTCTTGTATTCAATTATAACTTTGCACTTCAACATTGATTGGAGGGTGAGGGGGAGGCAGGGTGAGGGGGAGGTAGGATGAGGGTGAGGTTGGGTGAGGGGGAGGCAGGGTGAGGGGGAGGTAGGATGAGGGTGAGGCAGGGTGAGGGGGAGGCAGGGTGAAGGTGAGGCAGGGTGAGGGTGAGGCAGGGTGAAGGTGAGGCAGGGTGAGGGTGAGGCAGGGTGAAGGTGAGGCAGGGTGAGGGTGAGGCAGGGTGAAGGTGAGGCAGGGTGAGGGTGAGGCAGGGTGAAGGTGAGGCAGGGTGAGGGTGAGGCAGGGTGAGGGTGAGGCAGGGTGAAGGTGAGACAGGATGAGGGGGAGGCAGGGTGAGGGGGAGGTAGAGTGAGGGTGAGGGGTGAGGTTTACAGGTAGCAACAAGACGGATCAATACTGGAATTACGTACACACACACACACACACACACACACACACACACACACACACACACACACACACACACACACACAATCAGTTCTATTTCCTAACCTACATTTATTTGTAGTAACAGCAAAGATACATTGGAAAGAATAATAATAATAATAATAATAATAATAATAATAATAATACATGAACTTGGATAGACGGGCAGACAGACAGACAGACAGACACCGAAGAGCAGACGGACAAAGAGGGAGGGGTAGAGACAGACATACAGACAGACAGACATGCAACAGACAGAAAATAGACACGAACAGACAGACAGGCAGACAGACAGTGACAGACGCAGACACACACTAACAGGCAGACATACACCCTAACACCTTTTCGTAAGCGATTTGTTTTGCTTATTACATCTAGCCATCCTTTTCTGTGTTACCATTCCAGTATCAACATAACGTACAAAAGAATATTAACCAGCCATATCCGGAAATAAATCGCTAAGGAAGAGGTGTTAGGGGGGAAACCCAAGAGAATATAGACCATAGTTTGAAAGACACTGTATACCAGAGAAATAATAACTCCCTAACACCTCTTCCTTACCGATTTATTTTTGGATACGGCTGTTTAATATCGAGTATGGGGATATTACAATCATTTAAGTAACACACAAAAGACGGCAAGGGGTAATAAACAAAATAAATCGCTTAGAAAGAGGTGTTAGGGAGTTTCCTTAACCGAGAGGAATGTTTGTAATACCATATCTTCAGACACTGACTTGACCTGTGTGTGTGTGTGTGTGTGTGTGTGTGTGTGTGTGTGTGTGTGTGTGTGTGTGTGTGTGTGTGTGTGTTTTAGTACATAACAGGTAGCATTTTCCCATCACACGTGCGAACTTGTCACCGTGAAAAGTCATCCTGAAGGTGGGCGAAATCGTGTATGTGGTCGTGATGGTGGTGAAGGGATAAACGAAGAGAGAGAGACTAAAGCAGCAGTGAGGCAGTGTGTGTGTGAGAGAGAGAGAGAAACACACTAAAGCAGCAGTGAGATAGTGTGTAACACAACGAGAGAGAGAGAGAGAGAGAGAGAGAGAGAAACACACTAAAGCAGCAGTGAGATAGTGTGTAACACAACGAGAGAGAGAGAGAGAGAGAGAGAGAGAGAGAGAAACACACTAAAGCAGCAGTGAGATAGTGTGTAACACAACGAGAGAGAGAGAGAGAGACACACACACACACACACACACACACTAAAGCAGCAGTGAGATAGTGTGTAACACAACGAGAGAGAGAGAGAGAGAGAGAGACTCAGAAGCACACTAAAGCAGCAGTGAGACAGTGTGAGACGGAGAGAGAGAGAGAGAGCTTAGTTTAAGGGAGATATCGACCTTCTTGTACACCCTTACCACCAGACCTGCTCCCTTCCCCTCCCTCCCTCCCTTCCCTTCTCCCTCACCTCCTCCCCTCTTTATCTATCACTATATCTGTCTACCTATCTACTATACATTATCTATCTGTCTGCCTATCCTTGTTTTTTATCTTTATATCTGTCTATCTATCTATCTATCTATCTGTCTATCCTATAATTACCTTTCTTATACCCTCCTCTTCCCCGCCACTATCTATCCGTCGTTTCTATCTATCTATCTATATCTATCTATTTATATCTTCATCTACCTATTTATCCATCTGTATATCTGCCTGTCTATCTATCTACCTATCTGTTTATCTGTCTGTCCATCTATTTATTTATCTATCTTTACCATCTATCCGACCTTCTTTCTGTTAACTATCTATCAGGCTGTTTGATGGAGGGATGGAGGAAAGTAGGAATGTAAGGATTAGTGAGGAATGGAGGGAAGGAGGGAGAGAAAATCCTTAGACCCGTAGAGGGGACGTAGGCCTAAGGAGAGGGAGAGAGAGAGAGGGAGAGAGAGAGATTTTATTTCTGGTGTTGAAACAGAGAGAGAGAGAGAGAGAGAGAGAGAGAGAGGAACTGTAGAAAGGAAAGGCAAAGAAGTGAGGGGGAGGGGGAGAAAGGAGGAGGTAGGGAAAGGGGGGAGCTTTAATAATAATAATAATAATAATACCGTAATAAGAACAACAACAACAACAATAATAATAATAATAATAATAATAATACCCACCCAATATATCAGTGAGAAATACAGGTAAATAATGATAATAATTTGGAGTAGTCTTGTTGCAATCATTCCACCTTTAAATTTATCAGTTCTGTTATTGCCAGTGTGTTGATATAGAGTTGTGCAACTGCTTAAAGGGCACAGGTCATTTACGTCAACGAGGAGGAAAGGGAACCGGGCGATGTGGGGCTTGATAAATGAGTTATTAAAATGAGTTAGTTCCGGTTATTATAAGGGCTTTGGTTATTATAAAGGGTGGGATGTGGTGAGGTAGGGTGTGGGGAGAGATGTTGGTGGCCACGTGGTTTTAGTGACATCCTACCCACGTGGCTTTGTTTACATCCTACCCACGTGGTTTTGTTTACATCCTACCTACGTGCTTGTTGACATCCTACCCACGTGGTTCTGTTGACATCCTACCCACGTGGCTTTGTTGACATCTTACCCACGTGGTTATGTTGACATCCTAACCACGTGGCTTTGTTGACATCCTACCCACGTGGCTATGTTTACATCCTACCCACGTGCCTGTTTACATCCTACCCACGTGCCTGTTTACATCCTATCCACGTGCCTGTTGACATCCTACCCACGTGTCTGTTTACATCCTACCCACGTGGCTTTGTTGACATCCTACCCACGTGCCTGTTTACATCCTACCCACGTGGCTTTGTTGACATCCTACCCACGTGTCTGTTTTCATCCGACCCACGTGCCTGTTAACATCCTATCCACGTGGTTTTGTTTACGTCCTACCCACGTGGTTTTGTTTACGTCCTACCCACGTGGCTTGTTGACATCCTACCCACGTGGCTTTGTTGACATCCTACCCACGTGGCTTTGTTGACATCCTACCCACGTGGCTTTGTTGACATCCTACCCACGTGGCTTTGTTGACATCCTACCCACGTAGTTTTGTTGACATCCTACCCACGTGGTTTTGTTGACATCCTACCCACGTGGTTTTGTTGACATCCTACCCACGTGGTTTTGTTGACATCCTACCCACGTGGTTTTGTTGACATCCTACCCACGTGGCTTTGTTCACATCCTACCCACGTGGTTTTGTTTACATCCTACCCACGTGGCTTTGTTTACATCCTACCCACGTGGCTTTGTTTACATCCTACCCACGTGACTACATCCTACCCACGTGGTTCTGCTGACATCCTACCCACGTGGCTATGTTTACATCCTACCCACGTGACTGTTTACATCCTACCCACGTGGCTTTGTTGACATCCTACCCACGTGGCTATGTTTACATCCTACCCACGTGCCTGTTTACATCCTACCCACGTGTCTGTTTTCATCCTACCCACGTGTCTGGTGACATCCTACCCACGTGGTTTTGTTTACATCCTACCCACGTGGCTTTGTTTACGTCGTACCCACGTGGCTTTGTTTACATCCTATCCACGTGGCTTTGTTTACATTTTACCTTCGTTGCTTTATACCCAACCCATGAGTCTCCTTAGTTACTAGTTGATCCAGTCCTAACTGCACTTGGCCATCAACTGAACCGAAAGGAGGCAGCATCGTACTGAATTATTTGAAGGGATGTTGTAGAATAAGTCGCTGTGGAGAAAGTGTTAGGGGGACAGCGAAGGCCAGCAGAGGACGGCCATTTGCGTCGTGAAACCTGGGTATTGATTACCGTGGATTTTTTATCTGCCAGATGACTACGCCTTTATTACCTCTCCCTTGCTTCCTCCACAAGGTTCTCTCTCTCTCTCTCTCTCTCTCTCTCTCTCTCTCTCTCTCCATTGCCAAAGGGTAGAACAGTAGATTTAAGAGTATTACCTCCCTTGCTTCCTCCACATGATTCTCTCTCTCTCTCTCTCTCTCTCTCTCTCTCTCTCTCTCCATTCCCTTCACATTGCTAAAAGGGTAGAACAGTGGATGTCTAGTCACGAAGAAGTGCCAGAATAGACCAATAGATTAAAGGGTAGATGACCAGCCTACTTCCTTTGGTGAATATGATGCTAGTCACGAAGAAGTGCTAGGGTGGCATTACGTAATACGAAAACCTCCGGATCGAACCCACGCACGTCCCAACACTCCCACCGGTGCGTTCTGACCACTATACTCTGCTTATATTTACCTGGCGAAGATAACCAAACCCCATCTCAGCTTACTTGGTGGCCAGGTATAGGACAAATTTGACTAGTAACCAAGGAGACTCATCCGTAACCCCATTTTAGCTTAATTGATGGCCAGGTGTAGCTAGATGGAAGGATAGATTTGACTAGTAACCAAGGAGACATGAAAAACAGAGTATAGAATAAGCGAGGTATATTTTAGTTTTTCTGTTTTCTATGCCCTTTTCACCTAAACTTGGCCCAGATTTTCGTTCTTCTGTAACCTATTTCACGTAGCTCAGTGGCTGAAAGACATTACAACGCCTCTGCATTCTTTCCATAGCTCTTCTTCGTGACTAGCATCATTATCTAGTGTTATTTTATTGTCACAACTGTTCGAGATGGGGAGATGATAATTTTAGGCGAAGTTAAAGAAGCAACTATCTGTCTGTCTATCAAGCCATTTATCTATTTAACTTATCTATGTCTATTGCTTGACGCCTTAATTCCGTATGGGGTGGCCACAAACAAATCGCCTCCATGTTGCTCCGTCCTTTGCAATTTGGCTGCCCTTGCTCCAACGCACACGCTCTTCCATACATCTCACCATCACGGCTCCTTCTTCCTCCAGCTCACCCCCCCCCCTCATCTATCTCTGTTCTCATCCTTGGTCTCCCTCCAACTCACACATCCTCATATATCTCTTCACTCCATCCCTCCATCTCATCCTTGGTCTCCTCCTCCCCACCCCCTCTGCCACACTCACATACGCTCTTCTAGTCAGTCTCTCATTCACCATCTCCACAATGAGTCTCAGTATTTCTCAGGCTTATCATAATATTTTACATTTAAATCGTATGAAGCTGGTGATTTCTTTAAAGTTTAAACTGAGAAAAATCCTCTCTCTCTCTCTCTCTCTCTCTCTCTCTCTCTCTCTCTCTTTCCTCCTCCTCCTCCCCCGCCAATCGATATCTCAACAAACGAGCTTAGATATCGAATGGCCATTTTTTAAAAACGATCTTCACAATAATAATAAATCAAAATCTTTTTCAAAGTTACTCATCTTCTGCCATGCGATTGGTAACTAAAATTTTGAGTATATATATCACTTTCAAGGTCATATTGGCGAGTGGAATAAGGAGTTTGAGCTTAATTTTTTTGAAAGGAATTCGGGGTTTGCTACTGAGAGCACTGGCAACTCAGCGTCTGGTTGAGTTGCCAAGGGTCGCTACTTGGAATTCCTGTTTTATTTTCGCCATTTTCAGCATATTTTGCGTCAATTTCCTGCTTTGGGGATCAGTTTTGGTGATTTTGAATTCTGGGCGATGGTTGTGGAAAGGCTGGGTTTGTGTGGTTGTAGGAATATATAAAAGGTTTCGATTTGAGAGGTCGTTAGTGGTGAAGTCAATGTATGGCTGAATGGAGAGAGAGAGAGAGAGAGAGAGAGAGAGAGAGAGAGAGAGAGAGAGATGGAAGTGAAAGGGAAAAAGAAAAAAAAAATGAACATGGATGATGATTCACGGAGAGGGAGATAGAGAAGGTTCTAGAGAAAACTTGTCATATACGTACAAAATACGGGATAAATTTCCTGAGAGGAGGGGACGACGAAAGGGGAAACAAAATTAAGATACAATGTGTGTGTCTGAGAGAGAGAGAAAATATGAACGGAGAAAATGTGCGTCTGTTCGTCCTTCAGCCTCTCAGTGTCGCTTCAGCCGTGGAAGGGTGAGGTTACGCGCCGCTGTGTCTCCGTGGGGGGTGGCTGGTATGGGAAGTGGGGTGGGGGTTGGGGGAGGGTGATTTGGAGGCGTTGGGGTTCTGGTGGGGGGTGGGAGGTAGATGGGAAAGGCCCCCTCTACCCCCTTCATCCTTTCTCTACATCCGATGGAGAGAGATTTTACGTGAAGACAAGGTTAGGATTCTCTCTTTTCCCAGCTCACCCTCTCTCTCTCTCTCTCATTATACCTTCCCAGTTATAGAACAAAGGAATAATGCCCAAACCTTTCTGTAAAACAATTAAAATGGGGAAAATATTATGTGAATGAAAACCAGTGAAAAATCTGAAATATAATGGGAAACGAGCGAAACTTTTTTTTTTTTTGAGAATGGTGGACGATGTATTGAGAAAGCGAAAGTGACAAATAAGGAAAGTGACCGAAAAATATGGAAAGTGAACGAAAGTAAGAGGGAATCGGTGAAATAATGGCGTGAACGACAATTATAAAAATGAAATTGATGCAAACAAAAGTAAGGAAGTGATTTGCTAAGCGAAATAATTGGAAAAAATATAGAATTAAATGAAACAAATAAACCGAGGCTGACTGAAAGTTCTAGGAAATAATGAAAGAGAATACATAGAAAGTGACCGAAATGGAGTGATAGTCGAAAATAATATGAAATGAGTATGGAAGTGGGAGACTAGGAAAAATGTTGCTCAAAGAATGGAATTGAGATAATGAGTTTCTACGAACCAGATTGAAAAATAAATGTGGAAAGGTAACGAAAGTATATGAGAGATTATGAATGTCTGATTGTGTAGATTGGAAAATGGTAGAATGGAAGTGATCAGTACTGTGAGTGAGCGAAAGTATTTGGGAAACTGCGGAAAGTGAACGAAAGTGATTGGGGTTTATAACTGGATGTCATGGAAAAAAACGAAAAATAAGTAAAATTGACCGAAAGTTTGAGGTGAAGCGTGAAATATGAACGCAATTGAGAGAAGCAGTGATTTTTAGTGATGGGTAGTAATAATAATAATAGTAAACGAAATAATCATGATCATAAAGCGAAAGTGAACGAATAAAAAAAGGAGGGGGGAACTGGAAAATACAGAAAAATGGGTAAAAGTGAAGGTTAGGACCAATGTGGCTTTCAACATGCAGACAAGTTTTTTTTGATGGTTTTTCATGTGTTTTGAAAGAATCTGCCCTTCATTTCCGCCGGATATGCTTCGTTTTCCCATTCCCCCCTCCCCCTTTGGTTGTGGTAGAAGGGAAGACGAAGCATTGCCAAAAGAAAGGGTCAGAATCTTTCAAACCACATAAAAAACCATCAGAGTAACCTTGTCTACAAACTCAATCCAACCTAACCCAACCCAACCCAACCTAACCTATCCCAACCCAACCCAACCTAGCCTAACCCAACCCAACCCAACCTAGCCTAACCCAACCCAACCCAACCTAGCCTAACCTATCCCAACCCAACCCAACCTAGCCTAACCCAACCCAACCTAACCTATCCCAACCCAACCCAACCTAGCCTAACCCAACCCAGCCCAACCTAGCCTAACCTATCCCAACCTCAGGACCAATATGCTCCTAAATTTCACTGATACCGAAAAATGAATTATTGTATTTTGAAGTGCTAATGTTGAGATATTTTGGAAGTGACCGAAAGTAAATGAAAAACTGACCTAATCCCATCTACCTGAGTACGCATTTCATAATTTAATGTTGCTTTTATAATCGGTTCGTTTTCTGACGGAACTGCACCTCGTTTAAAACAATACCAAGATGTGGTTCCATGAAATTCTGAATTTTATGGGGTAGTGAATCTCCTTGGTTACTAGTCACATCAGCCCTCCAGTCTAGCGGCCACCAGTGGAGCTGAGATGGATTAGATACAATTTTGTTAGAGAAAAAGTTACCAAATGCCAGTAGCGGATGATTTAATGCAGCCTGAGTGAATGGATGAAGAATGGCAGTGTCTTCGGAAAGTGTATTATTATTATTATTATTATTATTGGTACCAGTATCTTCGGAAAAATTATTATTATTATTATTGGCAGCAGTATCGTCGGAAAAATTATTATTATTATTATTATTATTATTATTATGGTGTTAGTATTATTGGTAGTAGTAGTAGTTGTATTTTCTTTTTAATGGTTAGTAGTATTTATTGTCTAAGTTGGCAGTGGACCCGCCCGGTTATATCAGCGCTACCACGTGAAGGCGCCTCAGTCAAGCACTTCATGTACTTTGACAAGTGAAATCAAGTGAGAAGCGAGTTTGGAAGTGAACGATACCAAATGAAAAAGTGTTTAAACGTTCAAGAATATACAGTAGTTGAGTTGTATATAAAAAAAAATATTTGAGTTTTAATTCAGGCACCTATGACTTAGATTAATGAAATGGTCAGAAATTAAACCATTTGAGTTACCTGGAATACCGTAGAGTTGCTCCCACCATGACAGGGCTAACCTCTTGACAATTATTATTTTTTGTGGGGGGGGGATATTCTTGTTGCTTCCAAAATTCAGTTATGAGTTTTTTATTCAAGGAAGAAGGAACTAAAGGCCAGACTTATAAAAATAGGGTAGGACAGGAAGTGTGGGGAATGTTCATAACGAAAAGAATAAGAAAAATTAAACTGAATGTAGAGAAGCTTATTATTGAAGGAATTTTGGAGAGAGAGAGAGAGAGAGAGAGAGAGAGTTGTGTGTGTGTAAAGCCTGTGTGCGTGTAATGTTCATGATAAATATGCTGTGGATATGTTTTGGCTTGATGTGTGTGTGTGTGTGTGTGTGTGTGTGTGTAATACAAAGGTAGGTGTGGGCAGGTACGTAAATTGATGTGATCTGTGTGTGTGTGTGTGTGTGTGTGTGTGAGTATAGGTTAATATGAACATAAATAAGGATGAATGGTTCTATGCGAGGAATCACACACACACACACACACACACACACACACACACACACACACACAGCCTTGAGACTCCAGGATAAAGCCAGCTCACATTACCCATTCTCATTAGTCGTGGTGGCAGCTCTCTTAAGGATGAGAGAGAGAGAGAGAGAGAGAGAGAGGTTATACTGGTATGTATGGTATGTATGAGTGAGTGTGGATAGCGTATGAGAGAGAGAGAGGTTGCTGATGAATGAGAATACCGTTAGTTCATTGAGAGAGAGAGGTTGCTAATGAGGGAATGAGAACAGGGTGTGGGGCAGTTTATTGAGAGAGAGAGAGAGAGAGAGAGGTTGCTAATGAGTGAATGAGAACAGCGTGTGGGGCAGTTTATTGAGAGAGAGAGAGAGAGAGGTTGCTAATGAGTGAATGAGAACAGCGTGTGGGGCAGTTTATTGAGAGAGAGAGAGGTTGCTAATGAGTGAATGAGAACAGCGTGTGGGACAGTTTATTGAGAGAGAGAGAGAGAGAGAGAGAGAGGTTGCTAATGAGTGAATGAGAACAGCGTGTGGGGCAGTTTATTGAGAGAGAGAGAGAGAGGTTGCTAATGAGTGAATGAGAACAGCGTGTGGGGCAGTTTATTGAGAGAGAGAGAGAGAGAGAGGTTGCTAATGAGTGAATGAGAACAGCGTGTGGGGCAGTTTATTGAGAGAGAGAGGTTGCTAATGAGTGAATGAGAACAGCGTGTGGGGCAGTTTATTGAGAGAGAGAGGTTGCTAATGAGTGAATGAGAACAGCGTGTGGGGCAGTTTATTGAGAGAGAGAGAGAGAGAGGTTGCTAATGAGTGAATGAGAACAGCGTGTGGGGCAGTTTATTGAGAGAGAGAGAGAGAGGTTGCTAATGAGTGAATGAGAACAGCGTGTGGGGCAGTTTATTGAGAGAGAGAGAGAGGTTGCTAATGAGTGAATGAGAACAGCGTGTGGGGCAGTTTATTGAGAGAGAGAGAGAGAGAGAGAGAGGTTGCTAATGAGTGAATGAGAACAGCGTGTGGGGCAGTTTATTGAGAGAGAGAGGTTGCTAATGAGTGAATGAGAACAGCGTGTGGGGCAGTTTATTGAGAGAGAGAGGTTGCTAATGAGTGAATGAGAACAGCGTGTGGGGCAGTTTATTGAGAGAGAGAGAGGTTGCTAGTATTAATGGGTGAATAAAAATAGCGTGAGATAGTTGACTGATAGAGAGAGAGGGGGGGGGATATATGATGAAAGTGTATGTGGATATGCATATAAGAAAGAGAGGGTGCGGAGGGAGGGAGAATGTGGTGAAAGTATGAGTGAGTGTATGTATAAGAAAAAGGACAGGATGTGGGTGTTTAAGTGTGATGTGTGTAAAGTAGTATCGTGTGTGAAAGTTCATTGAGTGGATAGAGCTAGTGTATTGTGTATCTGAGTGTTTACAGTATTTATCCATCTATATTAATCTATCTATCTGTGTGTGTGTGTGTGTGTGTGTACATATCTCATTGTATGTATGCGTCACTCTCTCTCTCTCTCTCTCTCTCTACAGGCAGTGGGTATTAGTGCCAAAAGTGCGACTAGTTTGGCTTTCAGTTGACGTATACAAAAATAGAACGTACAGCAATGCGTCATAGAGGTGTTTTTTCTGGATAAAGTTTCATATGTTCGTGATGTTTGAAGAGAGTTAGAGATTGTGGGAGAAAAAAATGCATATAAAACTGTGTGTGTGTGTGTGTGTGTGTGTGTGAGAGAGAGAGAGAGAGAGAGAAATGATGAATCTCTTTATGTATTACGATCTCAGTTTACACATCATTGTATCGGTCACTATTATCATTCTCTCTCTCTCTCTCTCTCTCCTGACAAAGATACATAATTACTCGTAGCTAACTGAATGGCCAGGTGTAATCATGGTGCAGAGTGGATTTGATTAGTAGGCCTAACTAAGGAGACTCATTGGAGGGTTGACTAGTAACCAAGGCAGGGCTCTTGCCACCTGCCGATGTGCCAGCCATTTGGCTCCTAAGGTTTCAGATTTACGAGCCAAATAAATTTTTAGTAGCCAAACTGACTACGAGGCGAAATATTTTACGAGCAATAAATATATTTAATTATTTACACATTGTGATGATTAGAATCATATAATGAAGTTTTAAACTTTCACAATGGCGACAAGGAAAGACTTAATAATCGATCACAACGTGTTTTTTTGGTTCATTTAAGTGAGATGTACGGTACTTATTCTATAGTTTACTGGGTTTTGAAGTGGATGTATTTTCTCCTCGCCAAAAGACGACTTGCATGTAAAATTTGTTCGTCGAAGGGAAAAAATACTCTCAACAAGAGCCCTGCAAGGAGACTCATTGGAAAGTTGAATAGTAACCAAGGAGACTCATTGGGAGGGTTGAATTGACTAGTAACCAAGGAGACTCATTCCTATCTGGTAAGGCTTATCAGTTTTCATGCAGCCACGAGTTAGTTTTTAATTTGTGGTAAGTGCCCAGTTCCGTTAAGTAAAAAAATCGACTAGTAACCAAGGAGATTAATTTACACTTTGTGAGACTCAAATATCAGGCAGTCATGACTATTTATTTTTGGAAGTGGCCCAGTTGCTTTATTAAAAAACGATTAGTAACCAAGGACTCATTTTTTGCCACATAATTAGGGATCATTTTTTTTTTTTTATACAACTACGTATTTTATTTTAGGTATGACAGTAGACTAATTCCCTCCTGTGAAAAAAAAAAATATATATATATAGAAAATATTTTAAAAATCTGAATTACATATCTCACGTATATTTTGTCCAATTTTTTAACAATAATTTCTCGTGTCTTTTGCTTCACTTTTTTATCGTGGGTGTTTTACTTTTAACGTGTGTGTGCATTTGTTTTTCGTTTTGTGTGTGTATTTTTATGCCTGTGTATGCATTTGTTTTTCTTTGTGTTGTGTAGGCCATCGTGTGTGTGTGTGTGTGTGTGTGTGTGTGTATGTGCATTTGTTTTTCGTTTTTGTGTATGTTTATGCCTGTGTATGCGTTTGTTTTTCTTTGTGTATTTATGTTTGTGTTGGCCATCTCGTGTGTGTGTGTGTGTGTGCATTTGTTTTTGTTTTCTGTGTATGTTTATGCCTGTGTATGCATTTGTTTTTCGTTGTGTATTTATGTTTGTGTAGGCCATCTCGTGTGTGTGTGCATTTGTTTTTCTATTTTTGTTTATGTATGTGTGTATGTTTATGCCTATTATGCATTTGTTTTTCTACTAATTTGTATTATGTATGTATGTTTCTCTAGGCCATGTATCGTGTGTGTGTGTGTGTGTGTGTGTGTGTGTGTGTCGGCTTGTTTGTCAGTCTTCTTGTCTTGACTTTAATTGACAGGTGAATTTTAATGAAGCATGATATTATTACTATTATTATTATTTTTTTATTGTTATTTTTATTAGCTGACGTTCTTCATTTTCCTTTGCAGTATTTTCCTCTTCATATAGACTGCATTTCTGTTTTTCATAACATCATCATCATCATCATTATCGTCATCATCAGGTACCCTTGCGTTCTTCATTTTCCTATTTTCATATTTACTAGTTTCCATAAACCTTCGTTCCCATCACCATAATTTCACCGGCAACGAGCACTAACATATGAAACTCGGCATGTGACTTAAAACTTCCGTGGGAGTGTGATTGGGTGGCCTTGTCAGCTGGGCGTTTGTTGACATGATCAGCTGATTTTTGTTTACCTCATCAGCTGATTCGGCGGGGCGTCAGCTGGGGGAGATGGATGACATGTTTAGGCATGGACGGGGCACGGAGGTGACGGGGTTAGATTTGTTTGAGTTAGAGATTGTTAGGTTAGAATGCGTTAGTGTAGGTTAGGTTTGGTTTGGTGTGGTTGGGTTAGGTTGAGTTTGAGATTGTTAGGTTAGATTGTGTTAGCTTAGGATAGGTTAGGTTTGGTTTAGTTTGGTTGGGTTAGGTTACGTTTGGTATAGTTTCGTTAGGTTAGGATATGTTTGGTTGGGTTAGATTTTGGTTTAGTTTGGTTGGGTTGGGTTAGATTTGGTTTAGTTTGGTTAAGTTAGGATAGGTTGGATTTGGTTTGGTTGGGTTAGATTGGGTTTAAATGGTTGGGTTTAGTTTGGTTGGGTTGGGTTTAGTTTGGTTGGGTTAGGTTTGGGTTAGTTTGGTTGGGTTAGGTTTGGGTTAGTTGGGTTGGGTTAGGTTTGGTTTAGTTGGGTTGGGTTAGGTTTGGTTTAGTTGGGTTGGGTTAGGCTAGAAAAAGTTAGGTTAGGTTAGGTTGTAAGGATAGGTTGGGGTAAGGAGGTCCTGTAGCTTATTTAGGATCAGTCTAGATTGTGAAGTTAAATTTAGGTTAGGCTAGATCAGATTGGCGTAGATAGCAGAGACTGGGTTTGACCAGATTATTATTATTATTATTTATTATTATTATTATTATTATATATTAATGTTTAGTATGAAACGTAAATGAAAAGTAACGTGGCGTGCAATAAGGTAGGAGATATTAGGGTTGGAGAGAGAGAGAGAGAGAATTAAATGTGTGGTGTCAGTTTCATCTCTTATACACAGTTAAATTTAGACGAATTTAAAATGAGTGGTAACAATTTAAATGGTTAGATAGGTAGATTTAGGAAGTAGCTCTCTCTCTCTCTCTCTCTCTCTCTCTCTCTCTCTCTCTCTCTCTCGAGTTTTCCTTTAATGTTGAAAGTGAAAGGAGTGAGAAGTCAGACGATAGTCAAACAATAGGGAGAGAGAGAGAGAGAGAGAGAGATGAGTGACTGTGTGTGTGTGTGTGTGTGTGTGTGTGTGTGTGTGTGTGTGTGTGTGTGTTTTCTAGAGCATACAAACACAGCATCATTACCGCACCAACCTTGGGAAAGAGCATTGTCTGTGTGTATGTAGCTGTTTTGTGTGTCTGTGTGTGTGTGTGTGTGATCTGCACCTATGCTGGTGTGTGTAGCCTATTAATTTGTGTGTAAATATCATCCTATATTTTTGTGTATGTGTGTGCTCGCATGGGTGTATGTATGTGTATATTTGAGTGCACCTTTGTGAGTATGTATGTAGGTTTGTGTGTGTATTTGTATATATGGATATTTATACTCATGCTTATAATGTGTGTGTGTGTGTGTGTGTGCATAGCAACTAACACCTCAGTAACCAGTCTTCTCCCCCTCCCCTCCCTCCCTCCCTCTCTCCTTCCCTCCATCCCCCCCTCCCTTTATGCTCCTCCCCACCTCGTTTCCACTCCTTTTCTCTCCTTGTCTTCCTTCTGTTTACAATTCCTCTCTTCTTTCCTCCCCCCTCCTCTTCTCCCTTTCCCCTTGCTCCCTTCCGCCATTCTCCCCCCCCCCCTCTCTCTCTCTCTCTCTCTCTCTCTCTCTCTCTACCTCTCTCTACCAAAGAATCATCACCATAAAAACAGCGCTAGCCTACCGTAGTGCATTTCCCTTCACCAACTATGAGAGAAAGAGAGAGAATTTTGCGTTTTCTTGCTAGCTAAAAGGTATATATTCAGAAGTCCATTTTCCAGTTGAGTTGGTGGATATAGCCTTCCTTAGCCCGTGTGTGTGTGTGTGTGTGTGTGTGTGTGTGTGTGAGAGAGAGAGAGAGAGAGAGAATATCATTGGATGTTGTTGATAATTATGGCTTGTGGTTTCCTGTTACTATATTGAGAACCCTTTCACTCCCCTTTGTGTGTGTGTGTGTGTGTGTGTGTGTGTGTGTGTGTGTGTGTGTGTGTGTCGTATCCTATGCTCTGTTCACTATAACTTGGCCCAAACCTGCCATCTCCATCTTAGATCTTGGGTGCTAACATTAAATTAACATTAGTCCTTTCACTCTAACTTGGCTCAGATTTTCGTCCTTTTGTAGCCCATTTTACGATACTTAGTGGTAGAGAAAGACAGTACCATAGCCCATTTCTTTTCGTAGCTCTTCGTACTGACTTATTCTAGTGTTTATGTATAATCCCAACGCAGCACTGAAGGGATGGCAATTTTAGGCCATGTTGGAGTAGGAAGAGTATAATAGAATATGGTCGCGGCCGCGCGCGCGTGTGCGTGCGTGCGTGCGTGCGTGTGCGTGTGTGTGTGTGTGTGTGTGTGTGTGAATCAGCATAAATATTTTTGTCCTCTTCGGGTAATTACGAAGCTAATTGGCAAAAAAGAGTTTGGGGGAAGAATCATATTCATGTTTTGTCAGAGTACCAGTTAAACTCAGTATGTGCCGGTTTATAGTTTTCCTGAAATGCAGTTAGCAGTTTATTATACGCGTCCACACCAGATTCTTGCGTGTGCGGGCGGGAGGCTTTGTAACATCTCTCCTTAAGCGATTTATTCTATTACCTCAGTGTCCTCGTGTGTTAGTGCTGTAAACTGTGACAGATTTTTAATAAATAATGCTTTGTAAAATAAGCAGAATGTCACTCATACACGTGTTGCGACCCCTTCTATGTCACTTAGAGTAGACCTCACCCACACAAGGGGCCCTACCGGAGGCGGGCGGGTGTGAACGAGAATTCCCTAACACCTTTTCCTCGGTGGTTTATTTTTGGGGCTAAGATGCGAATGAATGTGTTTGAATGGATGAGTAAATGGAGAGTGAGTCGTCCTGTCTCGGCTACCTCCCTTTCCTTGGGGGAAGCAGCCTAGGTATATAGATAGATAGATAGATTAACAAAAGTATGGTGATAGAATGACAACATAGAAGAGGATAGCAGTGTGTAATAAGCAAAATAAACCGCTGGGGAAGAGGTGTTAGGGAACTTCCTTAATTTATGAGGAGTATGGTGATATGAGAAAGGTGTAGAAAGCAAAAATAAATCGCTTGGGAAGAGGTGTTAGGGAGCTACCTTAACGGAGGAGAATACGGAATGTGGTGTGGACTTGGCATTATTTTGAGGATTCTCTCTCTCTCTTTCTTTCTCTCTCTCTCTCTCTCTCTATGTATAAGATTCTGCGTGGTGTATACCCTGATTGGTTTATGTCTTTTGCTGCTGTACATAACGTGACTGGAAGTGTAACCAGACAACAAAACAGCCTGTGTACCAAGAGTCCACACTAGCATTGGTGCCAGGTCACTCGCTGTACAGGGCCCGAAGCTCTGGAAGGAATTGCCCGCTTTAATAACCAACGCCAGTAGCCAACCAGTATTCAGATCTAGGTTGCTATGTTTTCTTATGGGAGAGAAAGAAGTTTTATGAACTGAAATACCAAGGATACATTCGCAAGATAAAAATCCCAATTGAGATTTTATTTTGCTCTAAATTTGTCTTCACTTTTACTAATTTTTCATTTATTCAATGTACTGTACTTACTGTATATCGGAACATGTATATTAATAACCACTGCTTAGTGGAAGTAAAATATTTGGATTTGAATCTCTCTCTCTCTCTCTCTCTCTCTCTCTCTCTCCCTATGTACGGTAATATCTCTGGTGCCTAATTAAAAGTGAAGTTAATATTTTTTTGCTTTAAGTGCAGTTTGTTCCAGCAATTTTTTCTCTTTCAGGTACGGCAATATTAGTAACAATTTTAGTGAAGAAAAGTGTATGGAAAAAGTATATATATTATAGTGAGATGTGTATTGCTTGGTATATTATTGATTTGAATATATTTTCTCTCCTGCAGGTACAAGTGACATTTATTTAAAAAAAAAAAAAATGGCTTATGTAGACGATATATTGAGAAAAGAGTCCACGTGAGAAAGAAAGAAAATTAAAGTGAGTTTAGTGTGTACGAGTTTTAAATTTACTCTCCCGTGACGTTGTGAGAAAGGAACCCATTTGAAAGAAAGTGCGTAGTGTAGTTACCCATAGATTTTAACCTCCCTTGCTCTAATCTCTTTTTCCCTTGCTCTCTCCCTCTCTCTCACTCACTCTTTCACTGGCTCACACACCCACCAGGCTATGAGGACCGACCATAGAAAGGTTAGTGATGGTTTAAAACTATTCTTGTGCCTGCCAATGCCTGGAGATGCTTATAGTTTGCTGTTTTGTGATGCCGTGTTTGTCAGTGGCGTTCAAATTTCACTCCGTTCTCTCTCTCTCTCTCTCTCTCTCTCTCTCTCTCTCCATTATTTTCTCTTTTTCTTTCCTTCATTTCATTTTTCTTTATCATTTGTGTCTGAGTTTTGCAAGTTTAAAATTCTCCGTTTTTTTTCTCTCTCTCTATCTGTATCTTTAAATTATTCATACCTGTTTTTCTGCTTTATTTTACTTCTTTTACTTACTTTCATATTTCTTTATATCATTCATGTTTCTCTTTCATTACCCGTATTTTTCGCTTTCTACTTTTTCTTGTTTTTCTTTTCTCGTTTTTTCTTGTCTGTTTATTTATTTATTTATATATTTACTTTGTCTATTTATTTGCTAATATGTCTGGTTTTAAATTTCAAATCGACTGTTACGGTAGTTAACGGACATTTCGTTATCTTGGTTTTGAATTCTGTGTATTCGCTTCTTTGGCCTGCAGGTGTAATTTCTAGTTATTTCTTTTTGCGAATTTTTTGTGATTGTTAGATAAAATTATGATAGTCGTAGATCATATGACTTGTTAGTCTCCTTGGTTGCCAGTTTAAATATCTTTCCATTAAAATATTTATGGTTGATATAAGGTCTAATGTTTAATTCTAATGTTAAATGCCTTGTTTGCTATTTTCACTGCTGTCTGATTCTCGTGGGTTGTTTGTTTGATCTGTTTGTTAAGGTTCTTTTGTTAATTCGTTTGTATGCTTGTTGCTCTGTTTTTGTAGTGTTTTTTGGTCATATTGGTGGCTGAAAAATAAACAAACCTAAAGCTAGTTCTGATCTGGTTAGTTATTTGAATCCTGTGTGTGTGTGTGTGTGTGTGTGTGTGTGTGTGTGTGTGTGTGTGTGTGTGTGTGTGTGTGAATTAGTATTAGAACGATTTTATACACAATTGAAAGAAGATATCGAACAGGAGTAGTACGATGCTGCATTCATTAACTCCCACTTCGAGATATCTTTAAATTGAATAAAATCATATATAAAATAGATCGAAGGGGTTATTTATTTATTTATTTTATTTATATTTATGAATGTTGCATTGGTTGTTATTAGGTGTAAGTTTGAATATTTTTTATCGGTAAAATTCGTTGGATCGTACTTTTTCTTTCGTATGATTGCCAATGGGAACTTTTTGATTTTGAAGTTATGATTGTGAGTTATTTGGACTGATGTATTATTATTATTATTATTATTATTATTATATTTTTATTGGTATTATTATTATTATTATTATTATTATTATTATTATTCCTTATAATTATTTACCTCCTCTCTTCTATATTTTCGGATAGGCAACCGGTATTTGTTTTTTCTCAGTTCGTAGTTTCGAATTTTATTTTTACCGGTACCAGTAATGTTTCTATTCCTACTTCTTTTTATGACTGGTTTTGTGTGTGTGTGTGTGTGTGTGTGTGTGTGTGTGTGTGTGTGTGTGTGTGTGTGTGTAAGAGCATGGCCACCAAATTGATAGTGACAGCAGTTGGTAGAAATAATAGCGGTAGTTTGTTAGTGTTTGTGTTTGTGTCGTACCGTATATCACCGTAACTATGTAAGGTTTGTGTGTTCTGACACCACTGTATTATTACTGTTATTATGATTGTTACTTACACCTTGTCATACGAGCATTATTGTTATTACACATTATTATTATTATTATTATTTTTATTATTATTATTATTATTCAGTCTGTCCATCTATAGTCAGACGCTTTAATCTCTTTAGGGATGGCCACAAACAAATCACCTTCATGTCGCCCTGTCCCCCGCCGTTACGCTGCCCTCTCCCCTGCTCACACCTCCCTCTCTCATATACCTCTCCATCCCTTCATTCCATCCTCGGTCTTACCCCCCCCCTTCTACGTCACTCACATACACTCCGCGTTAGTCTCTCGTTCTTCATCCTCTCGACACGCCCAAACCACCCCAATGTATTTCTCTTAACGCTTTCTATCACATCCACATCCACACCACAACGCTTCTTCAGTTCCTTATTAGTCAGTCTGTGTCTCGATTTAACTCCACAGGCTCCTCTTAAATAACTCATTTCCACAGCTTTCACTCTTGACTTGTGTTCATCCAACAACGTCCAAGCTTCACTTCCATATATTAGGGTTGGTATCACAATATTGTCATGTAGTAACTTTTTCACTTCCATGCTCACTTCCTTATTTCTTATCACTACTTTCAAAGAACCAGCAACCCTTCTTCTCTGTTGTACCCTTTCAAGCACTTCACCCACTAAATTTCCACCCGTACTCATCACACTGCCCAAGTAATTAAAAGCACTCACATTTTCCATGTCCTCATCCAACCTTACTGTACGTTCAGTGACTTCATTTCTCTCGAAAACCTTAACTTCACTCTTCCCTACATTCACCTTTTGATCTCTTTTCTTACATACTCTCCCAAACTCGTTCACCAAACCTTACAGTTCCCCTTCATCGTCACATAACAACACAGTATCATCTGCAAACAACAGTACAGGGAGTTTCCAAACACTGCGCTCTCTCATTAGGGCCACTCCAACATCCACCGCCTACCTTGCATCTCTTTTATAACCCCATCCATATAGGTTACAGATTGAACAGCCATGGAGACATGACACATCCCTGTTTCATACTAACATTCAGATAGAAAAATTCAGAGTTAACCATTCACACACACCGCAGAACTCCATCCATATACAGATTGAACAACCATGGAGACATGACACCCCTGTTCCATTCCAACTTTCAGATACTCTGTTCACTACTCACACGCACAGCAGTCTTAGCACCCACATGCATATTCTCCACGGCATTCAATAGCTTCCCATTTACAGGTACTCCATATATTCTTAATACTTTCCACAATCCTTGTCTATCCACCCCGTCATATGCTTTCTCCAAATCAATGAAGGCCGCATACAACTTCTTTCCCTTCTCTAGAAACTTTTCCACTAAAGGCCTTAGGATGAATATCTGATCTTCACAACCTCTTCCCTTCCTAAAACCTCCCTGTTCTTCAACTAATTCCTCTTTTACAGTATTTCCCTAACTGTCAATAAGTATCCTACCATACACTTTTCTTATTATACTAAGAAGACAAATGCCCCTATGATTACCACACACGTCTTTTTCCCCTTTTCCTTTGTACAAGGGAATAATTATACCTGACTTCCAATCCTCTGGGACTCTACCTTCCTCCCAGGCCAATCTGCACATCTTCCACATCCATTCTACCACTATCTCTCTCCCATGCTTCAGCATTTTACCACACACCCCATCAATTCCTGGGGCTTTCCCCATTTTGACTTCATTGCTTCCACTACTTCCATCCTACTCTTCCACTCATCTCGTCTTCTCCTCCCAGCCATTCCCCAGCCAGTTATACTTGCATCACTTTCATTCTTAACAATTCTGAAACTTTTCTACATCTGCTCATTTTTTCTCCCTTCTCTATTATCAATCTACCATTTTCATATTTCACTCCCCTACTACGGTAACTTTTTTTTTTTTTTTTTTTAATCACCCTGCCTAATTCTCTATAGCTACCTCCTGCCAGAACATTTTCTTACATTCCCCCCACTTCACACTCAAATTCCTTATCCACTCTTTTGCTTTCTCACTAATCTTTTCGCCCCGCTCTTCCTCTCTACATAAATATAACTCTCTTCCGTCTCGGCTTCCTCAATGCCTCTGCCTCACATCCACTCACTGTATGCTGTCTTCTTTTGCACCACAGCGTGTCTCACCTGTGCATTCCACCATGCTGTTCCTTGCACCCCCTTTCGTCCTCTCTTCACCCCACACGCCACCTCACATGCTGCACAGATTTCTGTAAATATCTTGCACACACCTTCCACCTCCGCATCTGTTCGGAATCTTATTTACCCTATCGCTCTTCCAGTTCTCTTATATTCTGCCTTTTTACCATCCTCTTGCAAACTTTCTACCCTCCTTGTATGGACTACCGGTACTTCCACCAACCCTGCCCTCCTTCTTTTCATTCATTGTATTTTTGCCTTGACTTTCACCACCACCTGGTAATGGTCAAAAAGTCCACTCCCCCAACCTGTGTGCGCTTTCATCCAGTACATACCGGTGCCTTCTCATCCACACCCACATACTCAGTGACTGCCTTCCGTTCATTCAGTTCACCACCCACCCTTCACGTCACTCGCCGTGTATAGGCTACCTGTGAATCATTCTGTGCCTAAAGAGGGCATTGGCTTTTACCAACCCCCTCCTCCTTCAAATGTCCACTAGAGCACTGCCATTCTCATCCAATTCTACAGGCACATCCTACTCACCAACTACTCCATCCACCTTCACACTCCCTACTTCTCCATTCTTGTCTTTAGTCAAAAACACTCTTACTCCTTTCAAACTATTCCATGCACGCTTCCACATTTGCCCAAAACTCATTCACTGTGCTCGCTCAGTCTTGCGTTTGGGCGCGCGCGCGCGCGCGCGCGCACACACACACACACACACACACACACACACACACACACACACACCCGTGTTCCAACTTAACAATATCACCCACACAATAGCTACTTGAACCAACTGATCCATACTCCTATACTCTCCTTCCATCTCTTGCACACAGTATACACTCTCCTTTGCCCTCTCGTTCTCACTTAGGATGGTCTTGCATGTATACCCAGTGCATATTCCCACTTTCACACACACACACACACACACACACAAATAAATATATATAGATAGATAGATAGATAGATACCGGTATATAGCCTATGTACAATCTATCTATGTGTGTATGTATAATCTGTACAGGTATGCATATATGTATGTATAATACGAAGGTACAGTACAAATTATATATATATACCTGTTTAGTGAATGAATGGCCCTTTTTCTTGAGCATTTTATACTCTCTCTCTCTCTCTCTCTCTCTCTCTCTCTCTCTCTCAGATGAAGTGCCTGAGCGTGATTTAGGTAGCCAATTAAGACCTCATTACCTGTGGTGAGTAATTAGTGAGTCATCAAGGTGAATAAATGAGGCAGGTGAGGTGATTACAGAGAGAGAGAGAGAGAGAGAGAGAAAAAAAAAAAAAGAAGTGTGAAAGTGAGTAAAAAGAATAAGTGTTTGAGAAGAGTGGGTAAATGAGTCACGGTGAGGAAGTGAAAAACGTGAGGGTGAGTAGGAGGGCGAAGAGTGTGAGAAAGGGTGAGGGAAGGGTGAGGAGCCTAACTTTGATTTAGTGTGAGTTAGCGTGACTGAAGGTAAGGTAGGGTGAAGAAAATGATGAGACAGGTAGAGAAGTGTGAGTTAGGGTGAGTCATAGTTACATAGGGTGAGTAAGAGTGAGTCAGGATGGATAGGGGTGAAGGTAAGTGTGAGCAAGGGTGAGACGTGGGAGACTCAAGGATTAGTAGGGTGAGGAGAAGGGTGTGTTCAGTGGGTTAGGGTGACGTAGTGTGAATAAGAGTGATTATGGATGGGTAGGATGAAGGGAAGGGAAGGAGGAGGGAAGTTGGATGAGGGTAGGGTGAGTAAGGGTGATTTGAAGCTGTATAGAATGAATAGAAGGGTGAGGAACATAAGTAAGAGTGAGCTAGGGTGAAGGAAAGGGTGAGGGAAGTGTGTAAGAGTGAGTAAAGATAGGATGAGTAAAAGCAGTAGTCACGTGACCTTGCTCGACGCGTGAGAGAGAGAGAGAGAGAGAGAGGATGTCAGGGAGAAAGGAAGATAGGAGACGTGGGAGGTGGAAACGGAGAGAGAGAGAGAGAGAGAGAGAGAGAGAGAGAGAGAGCATATAAGAAGTGTGGTCAATACCTAAGGACATTGGAGGTCACTGACTGGTCAATGAAGCCTCTCTCTCTCTCTCTCTCTCTCTCTCTCTCTCTCTCTCTCTCAATCATTCTTTTGACTTTTACTTTGTTTTGGCACCATTCCTTCCTTCCCTCCTTCCTTCCTTCGTTCCGTCCTTCGTTCCGTCCGTCCGTCCTTCCTTCCTTCCTACCCTCCGTCCTTCTTTCCTCGCTTCCTTCCTTCCTTCCTGTAACAAACAGCCTTGAAAGGACCAACAGGTCTCTTGTTTTTTCCTTTGTACGCCTTCCTTCTTCCTCCTTTCCTTCCTCACGTTTCTCAGTACACACACACACACACACACACACACACACACACACACACACACACACACACACACACACACACACACACACACGACCTATCCTAACCGTGACGTCATGCGTAGGACAATAAAGCAGAGGCAAACAACTTGAGTAAACAGGTTGAACTGGGGCAATCGATGGACAGGGCACAGGGAAGAGTGAGTGGGAGAGGTAGTGAGAGAGGAGAGGGGGAGTGGGGGTGAAAAGCAGGCATAGAGTGGGCTGGTGAGAAAGAGAGATGGGGGGGCGTGCGAAAAGTGGAAATGGAGAGAGAGAGAGTTGCCGATTTATGTACATTAACAATCCTCGCGGTCACACACACACACACACACACACACACACACACACACACACACACACACACATTACTTATGGGGAAGTCTGGAGTCCTCATCTCAAAAAGCATATAGACAAGATTGAAAAAGTTCATAGGGCCACTACAAGATGGATACCAAGCTTAAGGGACCTAAGCTACGAAGAAAGACTAAATAAACTGAATCTACCAACACTACAGGAGAGAAGGAAAAGAGGTGACATGATAATGCTATATAAGTGCATATCAGGGAAGGAGAAAATAGACATAAATGATTACTTAACATATGGAGAAGCATCAGCAAGAGGACACTGCAAAAAACTACCTAGAAAGAGAGGTAATAAAGACGTAAGGAAATTCACTTTCCCAAACAGAGCAATTGATCAATGGAAAGCACAGCCGAATGAAGTGGTGTGTCCCAAAACTATTCACAAATTTAAGGATATGTGTGATAAAAATGGTTTAATACACGGGACAGTACGAGCTGGACTCATTCCTGTAAAGATACAATTAGGTATGAGCACACACACACACACACACACACACACACACACACATACACACATTAAGACGGGGGTTTGCGCCTTGCACTGGATGTGAAAAGTTTTGGTGAAAACGGGTGGTTACTGTCTCCCTAGAGCAAGGGGATGTGTGTGTGCGTGTGTGAAGGTCAAGGCTTTGCCCTTAGATCGGACTATATGAGCTCTCAGCTCTCTTCTAGGAGGGTAAACGCTGACGATCATGACCATCGCGTGCTCCTGACCGACCCGGTGAGTTACAGAGAAAGAGAGAGAGACCAATTCATTTCATTATCACCAAAAACTGAACCAGGTGGACGAGCAGTTTAGCCATGCCCTTGAATGAAATGAGAGTGAGGGTGGGAACTCTCGACAAGTCATACCGTACCCAATTACCGAGCTTTATCGTAGTTTGCCTTCATTCGTTTTCTGCCGTCGGCTTTTTTTTTTTTTTTTTTTTTTTTAAGCACTTCTTTCGTTTTCTTTCAATTGCCTATGTAGGCTATTTATATATGAATGTTATAGTATTTGCATCATTTTATTTGAATTATATAATATTTTTCGATTTACCCTTCCTATTTTGTGGTTGTTTGTGATGGCCTAATACGTTTTCTTTGATGGCCTTGAAATCTTTTGTATACTGAATTCGGCGGTTTTTATCTATTATTATTATTATTATTTACTGAAACAGGTGCAGTTATTTTCTTATTTGTTTTTAGAATTTTGTGGTTAGATTCTTTTATTCTGTTCGAACGCCAAATGAATGTAGTCACTGATGGTCAGGCATGAGTGGGTAGAATAAGGCAAAAAATTGACAGCAGAAAATATACACATTGAGCATTTCTAGAACTTTGGCATCCTTTGGTCCTACCTTTGGCATCCTTTGGTCCTACCTTTGGCATCCATTGGTCCTAACCTTGGCATCCTTTGGCCCAAACCTTGGCATCCTTTGGTCCTACCTTTGGCATCCATTGGTCCTAACCTTGGCATCCTTTGGTCCTAACCTTGGCATTCTTTGGTCCTACCTTTGGCATCCTTTGGCCCTAAGCTTGGCATCCTTTGGTCCTAAGCTTGGCATCCTTTGGTCCTAAGTTTGGCATCCTTTGGTCCTAAGCTTGGCATCCTTTGGTCCTACCTTTGGCATCCTTTGGCCCAAACCTTGGCATCCTTTGGTCCTACCTTTGGCATCCATTGGTCCTAACCTTGGCATCCTTTGGTCCTAACCTTGGCACTCTTTGAAATCCATCTTAGCCAGAAACCTTGATCTTGAAGAGAGAGGGAGAAGGCAGCCACAAACAGAGCACCTCCATGTCATCCTGGCTTTTTACTCTCAGGTTGCCATTCTTCCAAGTCGCACTGCCCTCATTCATACATCTTCACCCGATCTTAAGTCTCCCCCTCATCCTTTCCCCTTCCACCTTATCCCTATCCTCAGTCTCCCCCTCACCAACCTTCGTTTTTCTCCTCCCACTCCCCCCCACCCCTCATTCCCCTCCACCTCAGTACAGCAGTAGAATAAGAATGCCAAAGAAAAGCAATTTAGGACTAACTGAACTTTTCTTTCCTCCCTCAGGCAACCAAAGAGTTCGTGGAGCAAGTGAACGAGCTGCGGCGTGCTCGCAACGTAGGTCCGCTGTCATGGAACACGGCTGTCAAGTTTCTTATGGCCAGGAAGTTTGATGTTACTAGGTGAGTGCGGCATTTTTAACCCCGGAAATCCAAGCGACGCCAATTTTAAATAACTTGCTGGATTAGAGAGAGAGAGAAAATACATTGAGGTGGTTTGGCCATGTGTGTGTATGAGAGAGAGAGAAATACATTGAGGTGGTTTGGCCATGTGTGTGTGTGTTAGAGAGAGAGAGAGAGAGAGAGAGAGAAATACATTGAGGTGGTTTGGCCATGTGTGTGTGTGTTAGAGAGAGAGAGAAATACATTGAGGTGGTTTGGCCATGTGAGAAAGAAATACTGTACATTGAGGTGGTTTGGCCCTGTGGAGAGGATGGAGTGAGAGACTAACAAGGAGACTGTATGTGAGTGAGGTGGAGGGGTGGAGAGGGAAGGGGAGCCCAAGAATGAGATGAAGGGATGGAGTGTAGAGGTATATGAGAGAGGGGGGGTGTGAGCTGGGAGCAGGGCAGTGAAGTGGTGTTGGACAGGGTGACATGGAGGCGATTTGTTTGTGGCCACCTTTTATGGGATTGAGGTATATGGCAGTAGATAGATGGATAGATTTTACTGTTCTGGGGTGTTCATTAAGACAATATGTAACCCATCCAGTTTGAAAAGTCTAAGTTGAATACAGTCATCGGGACGTGGCAAGGTGTTAAATTAAAATGACGTACCCAGGCCGTGTGGGTGGAGAGGTGCCTGAAAATCTGTTAAACTTTTTTTTTTTTTTTTTTTTTTTTTTTTTTACAAGTTGAATAAAAAAAAAGAAAGAAAGCCCCCTATGCCACCTAGGGCCAGATTTACCCACACATTTCCCATCAGTTCTATACTCTTTTCACTTTAACCAGGTCCAAAATTACCATCTCTCCATCTTGAATGCTGAGCTGTAACAAAAGATTAGAAGAATGTGGTATTTTAGGTCACTATTTATTTTAACTAGGCATAAAATTAGCATTTCTCCTTCTGACAAGCTTAGCTGTAACAAAAGATTAAGAGTATTTGGTACTTAGGTGGCTTTATTCATTTTAACTAAGCAATGTTGGGTCTGGTTAGTACTTGGATGGGTGACCGCCTGGGAACACCAGATGCTGTTGGCATAACGTTCTCCCTACGTGTCAAGTGGGGTTGGTGGAGGATTAGTGCCTCTCCCTGTAAAACAATTAACTCCAAGCCCTTGGCCACCCCGTTTGGGATACATGGCGTCTGGCAATGAATGAATGAAAATTAAACTACCACCTCTCGATCTGGAATGCTGAGCTGTAACAAAGAGACAGATGATAGACTGTGGTGCTGATCAGGAATAGGTTCATTCTTGCTGTTGTTGAGGTGGTGATTGCAGGCTCATCAGAAACAAACCCAGTGGCCTTGAGACTGAGGTTATCCCACCTAGAGGAATGTTTTGTATAACCAGACAGTGGAGCTGCCTGGTTATGTCAGTGCCATCGCATGAAGGTATCCTCTCCTACAACCAGTTTAAAATTGATGCTTCCAGTTTTATTCAGTGTAGGAAAGACTTCTTGTATATAGCAGTGGTAATAGTAGTAGTGGTCATCAGCACAGTTTTGTAGTAGTAGTAGTAATTAGTATTAGTGATAGTATCCCCAGGTTTATCTGGTGTGAACCTGATAGACTACAGGCTGAAGTTGCCCTCATGCTGCAGTCCACCACCCTCCTTTCAGGGGTTAGGGAAAGGGTCGTGGGATGTTTGTATACCTGGGATATTGTATAGCTACCTGAGCTGTGGCTCAGTGGGTTAGAGTGCTACGTTCTGGCTGAAGGGTAGGAGATTTGAGTCCGCCCAAGGGTCATTGGCAGGCATCAGGAAGGGCATCTGGTCATAAAGTGCTACACGTTCCAAAAACTGAAGTCCTCTACCCAGGGGCAAAGCCTTAGCCGTTATTGAAAAAAAGGGGACATGACATAACACCCAAATACTGTATATATCAGTGTCACCACATGAAGGTGTCCCTCACTTAACACCCATGGATTAGATATAGCTTTGAAAGTGGAGGGGTTAGGTATAGCTTTGAAAGTGGAGGGGTTAGGTATAGCTTTGAAAGTGGAGGGGTTAGGTATAGCTTTGAAAGTGGAGGGGTTAGGTATAGCTTTGAAATGGAAGGATTTAAATATAGTCTTCATTTAAACTACAACTAAAAGAGTTATGAGTAAAATGGCCTGGTGATAGGAATAGTATAATGGTGGTAGTGGTAAGTGTAGCCCCAGGTTCAATTAAAACCTGAACCCAGTGGACTGCAGGTTTTAAATAATCTACAGTTCACCATCTTCCTTTCTGGGGATAGGGAAGTAGCTGAGGGATGAATGTATAAGCAGGCAGTTGATTGACTTGGTTATATCAGTGCCACCACATGAAGGCATCCCTCTCAGGTACCAAGAATAAAATAAAGGAGACTCATAGGATAATCCATCATGCATTAATTAACTGATGAAATTTACCAGTGATTTGGAAACTGCACAGTTGGTCGGATTAATTAATATGCAAATCCCTAGACTGGAAATATTGACTAATGGCCACACTCTGTCTCCAGCATTATTGTTTGTTATAAAGTAACTCCTCACTGTATGTCACATATTATTACACTTGTTTTTGCTGTTAAAGTCTTTAGGATGTGCTAGAGGGAAATGCCTTCGTGTGGTGGCACCAATACTGTATAACCAGGCAGCTCCACTGCCTGTTTATACAAACATCCCCCAACTGCCCCCCTGTCCCCCAGAAGGACTACTGAAGGGCAACTTATGCCTTAAGTTGCCAAGGTTTGTGTGCAAATGAACTTAGGGTTGCTACTGCTATACCCTGTATACTCAAACTTGACCAAAAAATTGCTGTTTTTCTATCTTGAATGCTGGGTAGTAACTGTAGATTAACACTAGAATATGATGCTAATCATGAAGAAGTGCCCAGGAAAGGATGTAGAGCCTCAGCATTGTCTTTTTTCCTGCTGCTGAGCCACCTGAAATAAGTAGCAAACGGACTAAATTCTGGACCAAGTTAAGGTGAAAAAACTATTGCCTACTGCAGCACCACAACCCCTTCATGGTGGTGGGTCTTTTAACATTTTCTTCCTGCTTCCTGTAGATGATTGCAGTATATTCAGCTTAAGGAAGATCTCATACTGAAGGGTTCATGAAGGCAGCATCCAAGCCCTTCAGCTTAAGCCACTGTGCCTAGGGAACTCTGTTTTATTTTATTTTTGCCATTACCAGTCAGTCTGTGTGTGTGTGTGTGTGTGAGGGAGAGAGAGAGAGAGAGATTAACCCCATTGCTTCTAGAGGTCTGTCCAATGTGTTATCAAATAACCTGTTACCGACAAGAATAAACTAAAAAGGACGTCACCCTTGAGTCTATCTGTAGCTGAGTGAAATTGTCGAGGGATAGCAAATATCACGAGGCTCAGTGGGTTAATATACAGATCCCTCAAGATGGAAATATAGTCTTCAGTAGGCCTATTAATTGAAATATATTCTTCAGTAGGCCTATTAATTGATACTGACAGGGGAGGGGGAGACTGAGGATGAGGTGGAGGGATGGGGTGAGGAAGCACATGAATTGGAGAGAGGGC
Organism: Coenobita brevimanus; assembly: GCF_032717465.1. Lineage (NCBI taxonomy): Eukaryota > Metazoa > Arthropoda > Malacostraca > Decapoda > Coenobitidae > Coenobita > Coenobita brevimanus. The sequence continues at coordinate 45,747,723 of NC_137057.1, forward strand.
AGCATGATGTGGAGGACAGAATGACATGGAGACAGTTCGTTTGTGACCACCCCGTCCAGGATTACAGGGTCTGGCTACAAATAGATAGAAGTTTGTGTCATTGTATACTGCTGTTCATCTTAACTAGGCATGAAATTACCCTCTTACCATCCTAAATGCTGAAGTATAACAAGAGATTAACAACAGATCTGGTACTAGTCATGAAGAAGTGGTGTGGAATGCATGCAGAGCCATAGTGTCATCTTATTCTGCTGTTGAGCCACGTGGAATAATCTCCTGAAGGATGAAAGTTTTTGCAGCATACAGTTTATGAACTACGATGGTTCATTCCCGCAAATGCCAAGCAGTTTTATTAATGGAACATGGAACACTATTAGCCAGTTTATCTTCAGTTTACTGTAAACTTAACAAACAAAGACCAAAGTTGCATCATATAACGAGGACTTTATGTGTTGGTAACCCCTTCAGTCCAGTGACCTTTATTTCCACTACCACCAGACAATATTATTCAGCTCAGGAAAGACCTTTCATACTGAAAAGGGTCAAAGAAGGCTATCTCTGCCCTCTCTCCATTTCAAAAAGTCTGTCTCAAGTTGAGTAGAATCATGTGTAGTGGTACCTGTATTAGTACTGGAGCCTCAGGTTTAACTGAACTGTGAACTTTGGTAAACTGAAGCAGCCCTTCTCCAGCAGTTATGGTACCATCTCTTTTTCAGGGATAGGGAGGGGGTTGAGGGATGTTTGTATAACTAGGCATCAAAGCAGCCCAACCATATTGGTGCCACTGCATGAAGGTGTCCCTCCCCAGCATCAGAATCATCTATAATTAGGAAGACTACCAGTAAAGGAGAAAATACATGTCATGGCATCAAAGGAGCTAATATTGGGTGCAGTAAATGACTTCCCATAAAGCAGTGATTTTTACTACTGAGCATATAAGGTGGAGAGGTGGGAACTTTAGGCCAAGTTGGAGTAACAAGAGTATAGTAAGAATAAGGCAATATATATGTCATTGGATCTTAGGGGTTAACATGGGTACAGTAAATGACTCCCAGTAAATTTTCTCTCTCCCCCTCCAGAGCGGTGATTTTGTACGAGCAGCACGAAGCCACACGGCACCGGGAAGGCTTGGTCAACCTCAGTCCCACCTCAGACCCTCTACTCACTGAACTCAGCACCGGAAAGTTTACTATCCTTGTAAGTTGATCGTGCTGCAAGCAGTGTGTGATTTGTCTTGTTTATGATCTTATAGAATGTGTTAGAAGTACCCTGCGGTGGATTGGCCATGTGGAGCAAGAGAGAGTAAGAACTTGGTGCGGCATAGCCAGAGGAACAGCTAGGGTGGCACAGGTCACCCCTGAAATAAGCCAGGCCACCTCAGTGGCCACCACAGATTCAGAGAGGAATACCTCCAGACCTACCAATTTTACTTTTTTTTTTTTTTTTTTTTTTTTTTTTAAGGCGACGATGCACTTGACAGGTTGGTGATGATTGGCTGAATGCAACGTGTCCAAATAACATTAACTAACCCATATTACCCCCTAAGATATATGTTGTCAATTAATAATGCTAATGAGTAAAAAGATTATGAGGTAATGTTGTATTCAGCCAGTCATCACTAACCTGTCCAGTGCATCTTCGCCTCGATTAAAAAAAAATGAGTATAGGATTGTTCTTGGACCACCCCTTGGTCACACCATTTTTAAAATCTCATCTGTGCCCTTGAGAGATTGACTAGAAGTATGAGAGTGAGGTGGAGAGAGAGGGGGAGTACGATATTGACTAGAAGTATGAGGGAGAGGGAGTTCGTGGATAAAATACAAGGATGAAGTGGAGAGGTATGTGAGTGCGATTGGTGTGAGACAGGGAAGGGCCACCCGATGGCAGAGGACAGGATGACATGGGGGTGATTTATTTGGGTCATCCATTCCAGGATTGAGACAGGTGGCTATAGATAGATACATAAATTCATTCATCTATCCATCCATCTATCCATCCATCATCCAATCCTACATTGCCCCATGACGAATGTAGGAGCCCGGGGCTGGGCAAGTTGGTCCTGACATTTAAGATGAGAGTGACCTGCCTCACTCATCCCTGAGTGGCATTACATGAGCAATAAACCCCAACCACCCCTTGGATATAAACCTTCACTGGCTCAGTCCGATTGGAGCGCCGTAATTACCCACTAAACCACCAGGTGCCAAAATTTGGTCATATGGTTACCACCCAGTGTAGTAAATGGTTTCCCAGTGTACTGGAAACCATTTGGCTTGTAACATGTAGAGTCACCCACAGGCAGAAGGAAGAGGAAAGAATGAAAGAAAGACAGAAGAGGGAGCGTAAAGTCACCCGTAGGCAGAAGGATGAGGAAAGAATGAAGGAAAGGACAGAAGCGGATGGAAGGAAAGAAGGATGGAGAAGAGGAAAGGGCAGACACCGGAGAGCAGCACTATATCGAGCATAGTAAAACTTGCCAGCACTCCCAACTTCCCAAGGAAATGCAAGATGATCACACTGCATCAGTACAGTTATTGACTTGTGTACAAATTACAATGATGAGTAATAAACATACAGTGCAAGAATATAGGATCTTGAAATTTGTGTTTGCATGGCTTGACTTTTGACCCTATAAAATCCTCTAAAAGGCATAAGTAAAGAAAAAATACAAAGATGTGTGTGGAGGTAGTTATCCAAGGAACAGTTGTGCCAGATTTGAAGTGAATTGGTGAAGAAACAAAGAAATGGTATAAAGTTGAAAAAGTGTTTGGGAGAAGGAAATCAGGAAGAAGAAAACGATCAACTACTGTAGGTCTCCACGTTAGGGTATTGAGACCTGGTGACACTGATGATACTGATTGGTAGTCTTATAAAGTCATTAATATCAGTTGCTCCAAATTTACCAGACAGGTTTTCAAAGTCCATGAAAAGAGAAGCAGGAGAGACAACAGCACTATATTAGCCAATAGTACAGTACTGATTTTATCCCCCTTCCCCTTTCTGTTATATGGTTATTCTGGTGTGCTGTGCTATATGTGGGAAATTAGATGGTGCTGATAGTGGTGACGATGATGATGATGAAAGTTGCAGGAAATGATGGTGGTGGTGGTGACAGACTTACATAAAATGAAGATGATGAAAGCAGTTTGAGGAAGTGATAATGATGATGATGATGAAAGCAGAGTTTTAGTTAGTGATGATGATGATGATGAAAGCAGAGTTAGAGGAAGTGATGATGATGATGATGAAAGCAGAGTTAGAGGAAGTGATGATGATGATGATGAAAGCAGAGTTAGAGGAAGTGATGATGATGATGAAAGCAGAGTTAGAGGAAGTGGTGATTATGATGGTGATTTTAGATGATGCTCTATATTAGCAACATTAGCAATTTTGTTCAGGTTATGAAGAGTCAGATGCAGACATATATAGTTTATGTGGCAAATTGAGTTAAGATGATGATGATGATGATGATATATCCAGTGATGCTGAAGGTTGAGTTACAGGAAGTGATGGTGATGATGATTTACAGGGATGTTATTGTTATGACCCCAGGTTCATCCATTTTAATATATTTTTTTCCTTACTTGCTTTCTCGACCCTGCTTCATCCCATCTTTGGGTGGGAGTTAAGAGATCAGGATGATGGTTGTAGTGGTAGTGGTGGTAGTGGTAGTGGTGGTGGTGATGGTGGTGGTTATGATGATGATGGTGATGGTGGTGATGGTTATGATGATGGTGATGACAACCATAATTCTTAACATGCCCTCCCTCCCACCCAACAGCCAAGCCGTGATGAGTCTGGTGCGGCCATAGCGGTGTTCACAGCACGCCTACACGAGCCCCGCCTCACCACACAGCAGACCACACTCCAGGGCGTTGTGTACCAGCTGGATGCGGCTTTGGAGTCCCTCGAGACCCAGCGCTGTGGCCTTGTCTTTATCTATGATATGACAGAATCTGCTTACCAGAATTTTGACTACCAACTCTCACAGAAGATACTCACATTGTTGAAGGTGAGGCATAGTTAAAAAAAAAAAGTAATAATAAAAATAATAATAGTAATAGTAATACAATAATGATAATAATAATAAGATATAATAAGTGATTAAATGGTGAGGGTTGATGGAAGGAAGGAGTTCAGGTGTCAAGGGGAAAGAAAAAGACTGAAAAAAGATAGGAAATGTCTGATGTTTATGCAAGAAAGAAGACAAGAGAAGAAGACATAGGAATTGGTTGAGAATCATGCAAGGAAGGAGGTCTAGTGTAAATGAAAAAGTAGGAAGTGGTTGTTGCAAGAAGAGAGTTGAGATGTACGTTTGGTGTAGCAGGGGCATCCGCTCGTAAGAAGGGAACAGCTTGGTGAAATGTGGAAGTGGAAATAGAGCAGTGTATAAAGGGAACAGCATGGTGAAATATGGAAGTGGAAACAGAGTAGTGTATAAGGGCACGTCCACACATGTTCTCAAACAAGTCTTGGCAACATGTAAGCAACACAGTAACGAACACGCTGCAAACATGTTGGGAACAGCAGCGTCCAGATCATGTTGGCAGCATCATGATGAAGTCTCAGCTGCCTGGTATGGACACACTTATCCCATCACCTCTGCTGCCAGTGTTTGAAGCTGCACTGAAACATGTTTGCATACATCTGTCCAGATACTGCTGCAAACTTGTTCCCAAACATGTTGCCAGCTGTGTTGCCAAGATACGTTCAAGAGCACGTGTGGACATGCCCTAGAGGGAACGGCATGGTGAAATATGGAAGTGGAAACAGAGCAGTGTATAAAGGGAACAACTTGGTGAGATGTGGAAGCAGAAACAGAGCAGTGGCTAGTATGAGTCTGTAGGTGATAAAGTATATTATGGAAAAAAGATTCATCTACATTTTCTTTTCATCAGCTTCACACTTGAGGCATGTCTGTCACTCTTCACCCTGACCCATCATATGAAAGAGAATCATTTGTGGCCTGAGAAACCTACCAACCTTCACTGGGCTTAGGAACATAAACCAGCAGAGGAAAGTGAAAAGTAGAAGAGATGAAATGTTAAACAAACTTTGTCTGTGACTGTACTGTCACTGGTAAATGTTTGTTGCAAAATTTTATCATATCTTCAGTACTCCTTACTCCTCTCAAAATGGCAGAGAGTAGGCCTTTTTCTTTCATGTTCTTTTCTTGTGTACTTCATTTCGCTATCACATTAAAATTTTTGAATACCACCTTCCTTTGTTAGAGCCGACAGGAAAGTGATGGTTATTTTTTGAGTGTTAGTACAGTAAATAGATTATGTTGACAAGCTGGACACTAAATCAGCTGCAGGAACATATGAAAAACCATTGTCAAGTTTCATATCAAATAACTTTCACTGGTAATCTTTTCTCTTTGCTGAATGAAATTGTTTGTTTTACCAGAGTAAGAAACAGTGTGTGTATCTGCCACTTGAGGAAGATTTTCAGCACTTCAGTCTGAGTTGGCTCTTAAGCTGACAAAATTACAGGATTGAGGCCTCTTGCAATAGATAGATAGATCTTTCAGAAGTTGTTAATCCTCTCACAGCTTGTAGTTTCCTTCATCTTTATAACTGACATTAATCACAGTAAAGTTTTGAAGTGCTTGGCAACCAGTGAATGAGTACAAAAGAGTTAGTCACATATTTGAAAAGATTTACTTATTATTTCTACATACAATATGCAAGTCTGTCAGTCATGGGTGTTTATGTTGTAATTTATAACAATGGGAGGTGGTGTCAGGATTCCTGGGGCTTGAATAGTGAGTGAATGAGTGTGTGGCTCATTTCACACCCCATGGTGTTAATTAGTCTCTCTCTCTCTCTCTCTCTCTCTCTCTCGACCCTCACCATACCAGTAGGTGGGGAAAAAAGGTTGGGATAATAATGATGATGATATGTTTACTTCCAGGGAGGGTACCCGGCCCGCTTGAAAAAGGTGCTCATCGTAACAGCCCCACTCTGGTTCAAAGCGCCCTTCAAAGTACTGCGGTTGTTTGTGCGTGAGAAGCTGCGAGATCGAGTGTACACCGTGTCTCTCCCAGAGGTATGCTGACCAAGACTATTACCAAAATGAGGAAGCATCGTCATTTAACAGTATAAGCCGTGTTCTGTCTTAGGGGTGTGTTCCAAAACATCACAGCATTTTGAGTACATCAGCCAAAAAAGTATTGAGCATTACACCGCATGTATCACTCTGAAACATGGATGAAGGATTGTGTTGTATACAGTCAACCAAAAAACTACTGAGCATCTTACTGCATCTGTTGTTTTGAAACACTGACGAAGCTTTGTGATTGATGGAGCACCTTGTGATGATAAGTGCAGGTATTATCCTTGGTAATTATTGGGACTTGAAACCGCACACAAGTTCACATTCTGGGTGCTGTGTTTTTTAAGGCACTGGGTTATTAGATGCATGTGTGTCAACAGAACTTACCCATTTTCACATCCATCGTACCCCAGGTGTGCCATACGTTTTTGGTTGACCACTATTGATACTGTAAATTGGGCCAGCCAGCAAATTCAACTCAGTGCAGTATATAAGTTGTGAGAATAATCCAGTTCCATGAAGGGAAAACAGTCTATAGTTTTCTTTCCTTTGTGCTTTCATACTAGTACTGTTCCTGTAAATTGCACCCACCCTGTTATTAGTAAGAAGTGCAGCAAGTCCCATTAACAGTTGCCTATTTTGATTTTCTTTTTTGTAGTTAAATCCACAGTATATTGCTAGGAATTGGCTGTTAAAGTTCAGTAGGTATATATAAAGCGAGTTTGCCACAATCACACAGTTTATAGTACTAGTTATGTGGAGTAGTTATAATTTAGAATACTATACATCAGTGACATATAATAAGGACTGTTTGTATGGTTTATGTTGGTGGTGATGGTGATGGTCTGGTGTTAGTCTGTATAATGTACCCAGGTGCACACACTTGAAGCTAGTTATCATCGTCATCATCATCACCATCACCACCATCTGTTTTATTCGGTTATGTATCATGGGTCATATGGGTTCACCTCATAACACTCCTTAACATTGTTCTGTGTCAGCTGTCTAGTAATACCTCTAAATCTAAGGTTAGCACACCACTCTCTCCCATACATGCCTCTGTAATCAGTGACGAACTGACAAGGAGCCTGCACTTGGTGGCAGTGTGTGCCCTGGGTGGAGCAGAGCAGCTGCTGCATCCACCTGGGGGCCATACTTCCCCATATTTCCCTGCTACTCACTGTAGAGGACTACGGTCTGACCCTGGTGAGGTGCTACCTGCCACAAGGGGGGTGCAGGAGCCCTGCATGGTGTATGCATTGTACAGGTACTGTACCTGTTGGATGGCCCCACAGAAGCAGTTGTTTACCTGTGGTAGGCAAATCTGCTTGACCAGACAGCCTGGGGTTAAGCTACAACAGCAATAAGAATTGGTGAAGGCTTGCTTGGTAAATACCTGCTAGTGGAACTGGATGGTGAAGCGTTTCTAACTGTCATTGCGTAAATCAGCAGTGAGAAGTGCATGTGTTAATCCTTTGAATGGTAAATGTCAGTCCTGTGCCTTTACAGCTGGTGAACCACATCCCGAGTAAGTGCCTGCCGGTGGAGCTGGGTGGTGAGGCGCGTCTGAACCATCAGGCGTGGTTGGACCAGTGTGAGAAGTCCATGACCAACCGGGACCCCGCCACCGTGTGTGAGCCGTCCCCGCCCCTCACACACCTCACCAACACCATGATACCCGACGACGACCCCGCCAGTGTCGCAGAACAGGTGTGTGACCACCGTAGGTTGTAATGACTAGTAATTTAATTTTGCATCAGACAGAACTACTCCCATCTGTGCACAAACACACTCGTGCAGGAACCTACACACCTCACCCACACCATGATGCCCAACAACAACCCCACCAGTGTTGCAGAACAGGTGTGTGTCCACCAGTGGTAGTAATGATTAGTGATATAATTATGCATCACACAAACTCCTATGCCTATGTTTAAGCAGACACACTTGAATTCATCCAGACACTCACACACAGTTTTATAACTGGAGAGATTATGGACGGGCTTCAGTAATTCTTTCAGTGTTAAGGACATCGCCAAAGCCTGATAAAATCTATAAGCAACAAGAGTAAAATTAAAACTGTTCATCAGACTGAAGGAGTTCTTCCTTCTTTTGGTAGCTTTGTTATTTTGTCCCAGCTTATGCCAGATTATTTTATTTACCTAAGGGTGTCATTACTGTATTTATTTTTTTCTGACGGTTGGAAAAGAAGGATGATGATAATGATGGTGCTGATGCTTGTACTGACCACATTGTTTATCACTGGCAGCTGCTGACGTTCAGTGAGGACGAGGGCAGCTGCTGCGAGAAGAGCTTCAGCCATGACAGCAATGACGACGATGAACTGGAAGAAGACGGTACCATGGAGGGAACGGGGGGACTTCTCTCCAACCTCAACGGGGACCAGACGCCAGCTGCAGAGGAGGAGGGGAAGTTGGAGGAAGAGGAGGAGGAGAAGGACCGTGGATCAAGTCTAAAGGGGGAAAGATCACCTGTGCCGGAAATCCAGGACACAGCACATCTCAATGGACACTTGCATGACACAGACAGAATTAGTGGTAAGTGGGAGTGTTGTGGTCAGGAAAAAGCAGCTGGCCACTCACTTAAAATGTTTGGACTGAATAACTTAGTCCTAGACCCATATGGTCCCATTGAGGCAGTAAATGATTGGGTATTTGCTTCAAGAACAACTGTCATGACATAGATGGAGTTGGTAGTGAGGGGCTAACTAGTCACATACAGGTCAGCAGTATGTTATGGTAGGAATGGATGGATGGCTTCTCAGCAATAACGGTCTTGACATAGACAGAGTTAGTGGTTTTGGGGTAACTGTTCTCACATAAATCAGCAGTGTGGTCAGCAGAGATGAGTTGTGATAGAATGACCTGGGATTGTCACTGAAGGAAGAGAGAGCAAAGACACCAATTCCTCAAGGCCACTTACAAAACAGAATTAGCAGGGAATGGAAAATTTTGTCATAGGTTCATATCCAGAGTTGCTTTGTAACACCTTATCCATAGCAATTTATTCTGACTATTACCTCTCAAGTTACCCCCCCCCCCCTCCTGCACTCCATCATCCTCCTTTCATTGGATAGGGAGAGAGAGCTGAGGAATATTTGCATAACCAGGCAGTCACTTAGTTGTGTTTATGCCATCATATGAAGGCATTTCTCTCTAGCATCATTGAGCTTGTGAATGGCCAATAATGAAGAGATTTATTAAGGCTGTGCAAGTACCTGACCCCTCCAGTTCAGAAATTCAACCAAAGCTGAATAAGAGTAAAGTGAATACTGTATTATGTATATGAGAGATGGGGGAGTGAGTTGGGGGGAGGGCAGTCAAATGGTGGGTGACAGAGCAACTTGGAGGCGTTTTGTCTGCGGCCACCCTTTGCGAGATTAGGGCGTCGGGCTATAGATAGATAGAATATTACACCCTTGGCCTCAGTGGGTTTCAGCCTTGTGTCTGGTGATGCATTTTTTATTTTATTGTTCCTAGCCAGGGATGATTTTATTCAGCATAAGGAAAGCTGTTTTGTCTGGAAGGGGTTAACAAAGTAAATCTAATCTCTCCAGTGCCAAAAGTGTATCCTAAGTTGAAGGGAATCTTATGCATGTATTAAGAGTAGAATACAAATCACATCATTGTAGTGAAGTGGTTAAAATGAGAAATATAGTACATTATGGGATTGAAGAGGGTTAGTGTCAGTTTGTTTTCATCTGATGGATGGAACTATGTCACTCATGCTAAGTCATGGTTTTATGAAATTTGATGAGCTTTAATTATGAAGTAGCAGTGAGTCTCCTTGGTTACTAATCATATCAGCTCTCCAATCTGACAACACTTGGCCATTAATTGAGCAGAATGAGGTTAGGGATCATCAGCAGGTGAAAGCAATCTGACTGTAATATTTGCCAACAGGCCGAGGGTCGCCTGCAGCACCCCCAAGCAGTGGCAGTAGCGGGTTCAGCGATGATGACTCCCTCCATTACGACGACGGCAGGGGCTTCACGCTGGAGGAGTTTGTGCGGCACCTGAGGGACAAGGGGCGGCAGGGTCTCTATCATGACTACACCCAGATCAAGAGTCGGCCACCTGATGGAACATTTGAGAACTCCAGGTATGGTTCTGTTGTTGCTGCTGCTGCTGGTTTACCCCTGTCTGCCTGACTGAGCAGACCCAATGACCACAAGCAAGCAGCCACCTTCCTGTGGCAGCAGTACCTCGCCAGAGTTGGAAGAGGTTCCATCTACATGGTGAGGTGCAGGGAAAATGGAGGAAGCACAACCCCAAAGAGGAGAGCTGTGTATATGAAATATTTATGAATAGTAGTTTCAGCATAGTCTTTGACTTATTGGTAAATTGGTTCCCAACTTATGAGTGTTGTGCAAGGCCAGTTAATGGGCTGTGGCCTCACATCGCTGCCGTGGTAGTATGTGAAATTTATCAGTTACTGTACTAGTGCAGGTTTGGATGAAGTGAAGGGGCATTGTTGTGCTGATGTGGATGTGGGGGAAGGTGTTGAGAGAGAAATACTTTGAAATAGTTTCCCTACCAGGAGAGAAAGAAGAATGATAGACTGATGAGGAGAGTGTATGTGAGTGAGGTGGAGAGAGAAGTGGCAGAGAGGGAGACAAGGATGACTGGAGGGTTATGATGACTTAAAATGAACGAATAATGTGAGATGGAGAGTATGCAGCCTGATGGCAGAGGGCAGGGTAACAAGGTGATTTATTCATGGCCATTCCATCTGTGTTAAGATGTCATATATAGTGACAGTGAGAATTTTGCAGCTGAAATCCAAAAGTGTGAATGTATGTGTGGTCCATTTCTCTAGCCACTCCTTTTGTGCTTTGTGGAATGCAATTTATCCGATCATGTAAGCTAAGTTGAAAGTTGGAACACCCCATTTCATGAGACAGCATTCTGAGCATCCCATTTCCCAGTGTCATATGCATCCTGTCTGCCAGTGAAAAGTAGAATGTCCAGAATGTGGGGCAGTTAAAAGGGATGTTCTTGTTCCAACGTTTACTCCAGCCTACATGATCGGATGATTTGCATCAGAATTTTTCTCATTCTGACTTCAGTTTCATATGGGTCTTAGTTTATTTTTGTTCCCCAGGAAACATCAAATCAAAGAAGATCCATAGCTTGGTGGTAGTGATTGCTTTTAATGATGATGATGATGATGATGATGATGACAATTTACACATATAATTTTTTTTCAGGAAAAGATGGAATCAGGTCAAGAACCGGTACACAGACGTCTTGTGTTTTGACAACACTCGCGTGGTGTTGTCGTCAGAGGATGAGGAGGGTCACACAGATTACATCAATGCCAATTATGTTGATGGTTACAAACAGAAGAATGCTTTCATCTCCACTCAAGGTTAGATCGCAGAATTATTTGCATTATAGTTTACATATTTGGACAAAAGTTTATAGAATACTTTACGTGATAAAGTGTAGTGGAGAGAGTGGAATGAAGTGCTCATTGGAGATAGGTAAGAAGGCATGGATGAGTGAAACTGACACTAGAGTGGAAAAAGGCTGCAATTGTACCTCAGTACAAGAATGAGGATGAGCAGATTGAGTGCAAGAATTATTGTGGCATTTCCCAGGGTGGGAAAGGTCTGGATGATGATGATGATGATGATGATGATTACTTTACATTCTAGTACTGTATCACAGTCAAGAGTGATACTGAAGTGAGACATCTATAAGCATTGGCAATAATGTATGTGGGCATCTCCACTACCTTGTTAAACAAATGACCCTCATCTCCCTTTCTGTTCCGTGAAAAGAAGATGGTGGACTGCAGGAGAAAGGCAGCTTTGATATGCAGTCCACTGGTATCATATCCAGATGAGGCTGTGTTCCAGAACAACAAAGTAAAAAATATGGTGACACTTATGGCCGCAAGGTGTTATACGAAATATTTTTGTGATAACAACAAAGAGCTTGGTCTGTCTATCTATCTATAGCCCGATGCCCTAATCCTGCAAAGGGTGGCCGCAGACAAAACGCCTCCAAGTCGCTCTGTCACCCACCATGACTACCCTCCCCCCAACTCACTCCCCCCTCCCTCATATACCTCTCAACTCCATCCCTTCACCTCATCCTCGGTCTACCCCTTTCTCCACCTCACCTACATACACCCTCTTAGTCAGTCGTTCATTTTCCATTCTCTCCACATGCCCAAACCACCTCAGTGTATTTCTCCTTATCTTCTCAACCACATCCACATCCACCCCACAACGTTCCTTCACTTCTACATTCGTCAACCTGTCCCTCCATGTCACTCCACATGCTCCTCTCAAGTAACTCATTTCCACTGCTCTCACTCTAGACTTGTTCCCCTCTTGCAAGGTCCACGCCTCGCTTCCATACGTCAGGGTAGGGATCACAATACTATCATGCAGTGACTACTTAACTTCCATACTCACCTCCCTATTTCTCCTCACTGCTTTCAGTGAACCAACAACCTTCCTTCCCTGCTGTACCCTTTCACGTACTTCATCCCCCAAAGCTTCATCGTTACTCTTCACACTACCCAAGTACTTGAATGCACTCACTTTCTCCATATCCTCACCATCCAACCTCACTGTACATTCTGTGACTTCATTCCTCTCAAACACCATAACTTTACTTTAATTTACATTAACTTTCAGCTTCCTCCTCCTACACACTGTCCCAAATTCATTCACCAAACCTTGCAACTCCCATTCATCTTCACTCAACAGTACTGTATCATCAGCAAACAGCAACACCGGAATCTTCCAAATCTCACCCTCATTCATTAGAGCCACCCCCACATCCACTGCCCTACCTTGCACCTCCTTCACAACCCCATCCATGTATATATTAAACAGCCATGGAGACATCACACAACCCTGTTACAGTCCTACATTGAGATCAAAGAACTCACTCAGCTCACCATCCACTCGCACTGTAGCCCTAGCTCCCTCGTACATACTCTTCACAGCACTCAACAATTTCCCCTCTCCATATATTCTTATTACCTTTCACATACCTTGCCTATCTATTCTGTCATAAGCTTTCTCCAAGTCCATGAAGGCAGCATACACTTTCTTTCCCTTCTCTAGATACTTCTCCACTAAACATCTTAGAACAAATATCTGATCAACACACCCTTTTCCCTTCCTAAATCCCCCTTGTTCTTCTCCAACTAGTTCCTCTGTCATATGCCTAACCCTATCAATGAGTATTCTACCATATATTTTACCAGTCACACTAAGAAGGCAAATACCCCTATGGTTACCACATACTTCTCTCTCCCCTTTTCCTTTGTATAAAGGAACAATTATACCTGATTTCCAGTCCTCTGGAACCCTTCCCTCTTCCCAAGCCAATCTACACAACTTCCATATCCACTCCACAACAATCTCACCCCCATACCTCAGCATTTCACCACACACTCCGTCAATTCCTGGGGCCTTTCCCAACTTGATCGTCATTGCTTCCACTGCTTCCGCCCTACTGATCTCTTCCTCCCTCCCCTCATATCTTCTTCTCCCAGCCGTTCCCCAACCACTTATACTCGCACTGCTCTCACTTTCTACATTCAACAAATCCTCAAAGTGCTCCTTCCATCTCCTCAATTTCTCTCTCTTCTCCACCAACAATCTATTATTCCTATCTTTCACTCCCCTACTATATCCCCTTTCACACTGCCTTACTTTCTTTACCTCCTTCCAAAACAATTTCTTACTCTCCCTCCATTTCACACTCAGATTCCACCGAAACTCTTCATCCGCTTTCTTTTTACTCTCCTTCACCAGTCTCTTCACCTCCCTTCTCCTGCTTACATATACCTCTCTCTTCTCTCATTTTCTCCCCTACCTCTGCTCGCTAACCATTCACTATATGCCTTCTTCTTTTGTTCCACAGCTCGTGTCACCTCATCATTCCACCATGCTGTCCCTTGCACACCCTTGCATCTCCTCCTCACTTCACAAACCACCTCACACGCTGCGCCTATCTCTTCCATGAATATCTTACATACATCTTCCACCCCTTCCATCTGCTCTAGCTCATACCTTCCCAATCTTTCTTCCACTATGCTTTTATACTCTGCCATTTTCTCACTCTCTTGCAATTTCTCCACTCTTGTCACAGGAGCTGTTTCCTCCTGTCTTCCCCTTCGTCTCCTCAACCATTTTCTTTGCATCTTTACCTTGGCCATCACTAAGTGATGGTCAGAGACTCCATTCCCCCACCCTTTCCACACTCTTGCATCCAACACTTGTCTTCTCATTCGCTCATCCACACACACATAGTCTATCATTGCCTTTCGTTCAACAAGCTCACCATCCATCCTCCTCATTACTCTCCATGTATACCAGTGGATCATCTTATGACGAAAGTAGGTGTTGGCTATTGCCAACCCCTTACAAGCACAGATGTCCACCAAAGCACTACCATTCCCATCTACTTCAGCTGGCACACCCCACTGACCAACCACTCCATCCACTCATCCATTCCCAACTTTGCCATTCATATCTCCAATCAAAAACACTCTCTCACTCCTCTCAGATTTGTCCATACATGCTTCTACTCTCGCCCAAAACTCATCTTTCACTCATGCCACTCGATCCTCTGTTGGAGCATACACACATACAATCGCCCATGCTTGTATACCTACTTTCATCCTCACCCATACAATCCTTGCTTCCACTGTTCCATACTCTCTTATATTCTCCTTCCACTTCTTGCTTATCATCAGACATACTCCCTCTCTTGCCCTGTCATTCTCATTGACTCCCGCACATATACCTAAATCATATTCCCATTCTCTCACCCTTTCATCTTTCCATTTAGTTTCAGTCAATCCACATATATCCACTCTTGCATCCTCAAGCACCTGAACAATTTCCTGTCTTTCACTTCATCATTCACTCCTCTCACATTCCATGTCCCCACCTTAAGAATGTCCGTTGTCCGTTCCTTAGTCGTCAAAGTATGGTCTGTCCGGGTCCAAGGCGCTTTATTCGCTTGTTTAGTTAGTTCTTTTTACGGGGTGGGGCACTAACCCACCACCAACCCTTTTAGTAGCCTCGTACGACAAGCAGGGATACTGGGGGAGTATTCTTGAAACCCCCCTACCCCCAGGGGTAGGTAAGAAAGGATATTCCCTGGCATTTGGGGAGGAATGGGAAGTATGGAAGGCCAGCAACAGTGCCGAAACGGGATTATTGTCTAACTTTACGTTCAGTAGCATAGACAGTTTAAGGCCTGGCATCAAATACATAAATATATCAGTAATTATTGTTGGCCATCTCATGCTTGTGATAGTACAGGCAGAGTCCCAATTCAGGAAATAATTGTATAAAAGGTAAAGATAACCAGTTCCTAATTACTCCTTTAACCCCTACGCCGCGGGCATGTTTACCGATGTTTTGCGTGTGCTGCGGGGTTATTCGGGCTCCGACAGACTCTCAAAAAATATTTGCCAAAAATCAGTTATTAGTCCTAGAATATTAAAATTATATATGCTTATGGCGCATACCTTCAGCTTTCTCCTGGAATGATTGTTGAGCCTTCGTCTGTTACCGTAGGACTTGTGGAGACCTCTGATGTTGGGTAACGAAGTCTCCACTTTACGCTTCCTGACAACCCGTAATATGATTACCACAGCCAGATATTAACACTATAAACACTACTCTATGATTTTCAAGTAGTTTGGGATCCATACTCCAAAAAAAAAAAACACTGTGAAAGCAATAAAAATTATGAGCGCGTCTGACCGCCGCACTTGCGCTAGTTCGCTCTTGGTACTCTGTCATTTATTATTCATAAAACCCCTCACACTTTATATTTCTATTACTATATAACACTTATATATATCTACAGTCTTTATCCATAAGTTTCCTTCAGTAATAGTAGTTTATTGTCACTGTAGGGATTCAATTTCTTTCAGTAAAATACGTAGCATTAACTTTCTCGTCCTGTATACTGGCATTGAGAGTGAATGTCACTTTCATCTTCACTCTCATAACTCATAGTATTCATACATGCTAGAGTGAAACTTTCACTTTCATTACTCCTAGGGTATATACTCATATTCTTATAATTCTACTCATTTACATTTCTATTTACGTTCTCTATTTTATTTACATTATTTACATTTCCATTTTATTTACACTGTGTTATGCACTGTCACTTGAAGTAACTTATAAAACTATTTTCCATTGTTCACATATATTTACATTCATTACTTTCACTTGCTGTTTACACATTATTTACACATTATTTACAATTCCACTTGCACTGTTTTAGTCAATAGAAAGATCGTAGTCACTCTTTTATCAATTGTCAGCCATTTACCTCTTTCCACACGAGGTTTAGTAGGGGGTAAAGGTCACAGGGCCCTTTGCATGGGGGTGAAAAAGGCCCTGAAGTCAGCAAGAAGAACAGACGCGTACCTCCTCTTCGGAAGATGAGAGAGGACTGATAAGGGAGGGCCGGCCCGGGTAGAGGCCTACTTAGGGGATGTTCAGTACTACCAACGTAGCTCTTGAAACAGCTATATATTTCACTGAAATGATTGGCAGGAAATCTAGACATTATAAATTAGGTAGTTCCAGGTGAATGTAAATATCACTTAGGCTTCTCCCTTCCCTCCTTATGTGTATATTTATTACGAAAATAGATTGTATGGCATATTTCAAGGGGAAAAAAACAGCGAAAATTAGCGAACGAGTGCACGTGAGGTGTTGTCAGGTGATAATTAGCCAATTCCAGGTGTATGGCACTCTCACTTACTTTATTTCTTTCTTGTATATATTATTTGGTATAAGAATAGGGCATAGGGCTTATTTCAATGGATGAAATCAGTGAAAAATTCCAGGGAAGATTTACTTAGCGTAGCACGGCCGGGCAGGCGAGAGGATAGGGTAATGGAGGGGGGGTAGGGAGGGGAGTCAAGAACGGGGAGAAATGGCTAAATTGTCAACAATGGATGGGAGTACAGATGAGATTAGGACTGCTGACTAGTGTTGGACATTGGCAGTACTGATAGATGATACAAGCCCCCACTTGGAAGCCTGGGTGAATTCAAAATAACACAGAATCACAAAAGCGACGCCCCGCGGTATGATCCCTTGCTCCCAAGCGTCACGAAAGTGACGCCCTGCGGTTAAGGGGTTAAGGTGTAGAAACCCGAGGCAAGGCCGCTGATCCTCTATGCCTCACAACAAGCAGCATGGGAGTGGATTTTATCAGTTTTAATATAGTACTATTTGATTTTATCCAGTAATGTATGATTAACTAATTAATCACTTTAACTGGGCCTAAAATTGACATCTCTGTATCATAGTGCTGAGCTGTAACAAGGGATTAGCACTCAAGTATCTGTGTAGTGCCAGTCATGAATATGTACCATGGAAAGGGTGCAGGGCCATAGTATTTTCTTATTCTGCCATTGCATTACAGGAAATAGGCCGTAAATGAATAAAAACCTCTGTCAAGTTGAAATGAATCAACTACAGACACTTTAAATTTCTTATGCCTTTATACTTTCTTATTCATATTTCAAGATCCTGCCTACCTTGTTCTGTTTTTGAATCTCACCTTCCTTATTTGTTGATTGGTAGTTTTCTTTCTTTCATGCTTTCTCCTTCCTTGTTTTCTGAACCCAACCTCATCCCATCTTTGTGAGAAAAAGAGATGATAATGATGAGAGAGGTGGTGGTAATGATGTTAATGAAATAGAGTTAGGATGGTAATAGTGATGGTAATGATGATGATGATGAAATTGAGTGAGATTAATGATGGTGGTGGTAATGATGGTAATGAGTCAGGATGGTGATAGTGGTGGTGGTGGTAATGATGATAATGAGTTAGGATGGTGATAGTGGTGGTGGTGGTAATGATGATAATGAGTTAGGATGGTGATAGTGGTGGTGGTGGTAATGATGATGATGGTGATGAAATAGAGCTGAGTTGATAATGAGTATGATATTTCTTTTGAACTTCAGGCCCCCTCCCTGGAACCTTTGGAGACTTCTGGCGGATGATCTGGGAGCAGCGTGTGTGCGTTGTGGTGATGACGACGCGTGCGGTGGAGCGCGGGAGGACAAAGTGTGGACAGTATTGGCCCACAGAGCAGGATACTTCTGTCACACACTCGCACTTCACCATCACCAACACACAGATTATCAACTACCATGATTACTCTGTCACTCAGTTGACTATGGTTGATAACAGAGTGAGTTCTTGTTTGTTTTGTCGAGTAGATGTAAGGATTTCTCACCTGACTCGCTCCTCCTCTCCCCTCTCCTCTCCTTCCTCTCCTCTCCTCTCCTCTTTACAACTTTACTCTGCTCTACTCTGCCACCCTCTTCTACTTTAACCCCTTAAACGTGGCCGTGAACAGTCGACCTTCCCTGAGTGGCGGGGTTGTATCGCGGTCTGAGTACCTGTAGGAAAATATTGGCCAAAAATCAGAGATTAACCCTAGAACATTATACGTGGTATGGCAGATAGTACTTACATTCAGCTTTCTCCAGAGACAGGTGTTGAGCCTTCGTGGACTACCCAAGGACTTGTGGAGACTTGCAAAGTTGGGTAACCAAATCTTCACTTTCACACCTCCAGCAACCTGGTTTCCCCTCTACCACAGCCTCATTCTGTCACAGTAAACTTTATACTACAACGTAAAGGTAGTTTGGAATCCGTATTTGTACAATAAGCACTGAAAATAAGGCTAAAATCAATGGAGCGTACGGCCGACATGCAGTGCGGCGGCGGTCTTCCCGTCACTCAACAAACATTTCCATTTTCACAGCTAAAAACATGTATACTACATTATTTTCAATCTTATTACTTCCCAAAAGATCACCGCGGCGCGCTTTTTATTCTGCCTTACGCCCGCCACTTTATTCTCGTTCCTGTCGGCCGCTCGCACTGACTCGGAAGAGCTAGAACTCGCCATAATGTCACTTTGAAAGCCTGCGGTAAACTGACGCTAAACAGGGGCAAACCGTGAGAAAAAAAGCTAGTGTTACAACTGGGGAAACAAGCGTTTCCTATTAGCATAAACTGCTTGTGAGAGGAGAGCGCAGATTTACAGTTCTGAGCAGTCAGAGCGCTGCCATGTATCACAGCCAGGCTGGCCGGGCCGTGGGGGGGGGGGGGAAGCGCGATACTTGGCAACAACGGAGGTCAGTAGTACAAAGGTAAAGTATGCTAATTGTAGCTAAAGGGTAGTGGTACTGATAGACAATACCAGCTGGAGCCTGCTTGCCCATGGTTATTCAAAATTTACTAGAATCGCAAACGCGACGATCCACCGTTATGTCCTTTTCACCGAGCGTCGCAAACGCGATGATCCGCGTTTAAAGGGTTAATCTACTCTGCTTTATTCCACTCTGTGCTGTACTTTGTTGTATGTAGTACAGCTTTGCTATCTTCTGCTTTAATCAGCTCTACAGTATTCCACTCTGTTTCTCTGTCCCACTCTGTTCTGGTTCATGCAACTTCACCCTCATCACCAACAAACAGATTATCAACTGCCAGGATTACTTAATTACTCAGTAGACTGCGGTTGACAGTAGAGTGAATTCCTCTTATGTTGTTGTTGTTGAGCAACTTCAGTATGTCTGGTTGAGCAGATCCATCATATGCAGGCAAACAGTTGTTCCTGCAGGACTGTCCCATGCAGTGGACAGCACCATGCCACAGTGAGGCACGGGGAAGAATGCAGAAGTTTGGTTTCTGGATGGACACACCACATTGTGTCTCTCCACCCAATTAATAGGGGCACCATAGAAAGATCCACAGGTTATATGGTTACCAGCCAGTGTTGTAAATGGTTTATGCTGAAGAGTAGAGCCACCTGAAATGGAAAAAAGTGTAATAAAAAATGACAAAGTCTGGAAGAAATACCAAGAGAGAAGGACAGACAAAAAGAATAATAAGGGTAATGAAGAAGCAGGCAGCACTACATCAAGTGAGCGGATGATGGGTGCCCTGACATTCCACCGGTTCTTGCTTGTTTTGTTCGACAGATGTAAGGATTCCTCTTGGCACTCTACAGTACTTTCCTCTCTCCCCTCCGCTTCTTTCCTCCTGGGCCTGCCCTACTCTGAACTTCAGTCCTTTACTCCTCTCTGGTCTACTCTGTGCCACTCTTTTACTTTAATCTACTTTACTTTAAGCTCTTCCAGTCTGTGTTGTTGTGCAGTACTCTGTTCTGTTTCATACAGCTTTACTCTCATCTACTCTAATCTATCTATCTATCTATTGCCAGACGCCTCAATCCCGTTTGGGCTGGCCACAAACAAATCGCCTCCAAGTCGCCCTGTCCCCTGCCATTTCACTGCCCTGCTCCCAACTCACACCCCCCACTCTCATATACCTCTCCACCCCATCCCTCCATCTCATCCTCTAATCTGCTCAGCTTTATTCCACTCTGTGCCACTATGCTCTTCTCTTGTATATCATGCAGCTTTAATCACCAACACACACATTATCCACTACCAAGATTACTCCGCTACTCATTTGACAATTCTTGACAGTAGGGTAAGTTCTTTTGTACATTTTATAGGCCAGACTACAGTGCTCCTGATTCAGACCCAGTTATGGTGTTTCATTCACACACCAAACGGAGAAACCACACTTTATTGTTTTTACTCAGACTTGTCCTAAAACTGTTATCTTTCCATTCTGAATGCTGGGTTATATCATTAGATTATCACCAGAACTTAATGCTTGTCATGAAGAGGTGCTGTGGAAAAGATGTAGGGCCGTGGCATTGTCTTTACTTCCACTGAGCTATGCGAAATAAGCTGCAAAAGGATGAAAATCTAGGCCAAGTTAGTGTTAAAGAAAGAGAGAGTATAGATTTAGGATTAAAAGCTGCAGTATGACATCATCATCACGATTTTGCACTGTATGAGCTTAGGCAATCATAATTTATTCATTGAACTCCATCTCAGTTACGAATGCACAGTCAGTTTTTGAAATCCGTCCACCTTCACTGCCTCATACTCATTGTTGAATTGATAGATGCTTGAACGAGACATGGAAGAAAGATGTATATTATCACTCGCAAATATGTACCTCAGTCCACTACATCACGTTCAGGCATCTGTGAATCCAGTAATGAAACAGAGATAGGAGAGACAAACAAACTATAGTATTTGACTGTTCTTGGGTATTTATTCAAGGTAGTATAAGTCAGGTGGAGCCAGGATTCCAGGGGCTTGAGTGGTGAGTGAATAGGAGTGTGGCTTCTTTAGGCAAACTTAGGTTAGTATCTCATTCAATTTTTTTCCTCACTCCCTGGACCCTACCTCACCCCACTTCAGAATGGGAAAGGTGTGGATGATGATTAATGAATACAGTCTTGAATTTGGCTCAGTATTATCTTGTTTTAATTTTTTTCTTGGCTGGAGGAATCTTGCAGACTCCTGGCCAATGATCTTGTCTTCCTAAAAAAAAAACAAATAAATAAATAAAACAAATGAAACAGGTTACATATCATGCCATCTCAACAGTCTGGTGAGGAGCGTAAGGTGGAGCACATGCAGTTCACATCCTGGCCGGACTATGGTGTTCCTGACTCTGCCATGGCCATGTTGGAGTTTCTGGGCCATGTGAGGGAGTCCCAGGCCCGGCTCACAGCGGCCCTCACCCCCCCATGGACCGGCCATCCCCTTGGACCACCAATTGTGGTACATTGCTCCGCTGGCATTGGCAGGACCGGTGAGCCAGGCTGAACTTGACTTTTACTGTTTTAGTGTCAGTGCCATAATTGTTTTTACATCAGTAGTAGTAGTAGTAGTGGTAGTAATACTGTAATAATAATAGTAGTAGTACTAGACCCTCACTATAATAGACCCCAGTACTATATTGTGGATAGAATTTAGACACTTGGCTTAAATCGTCTTACTTTGCCAGGCACGTTCTGCACGCTGGACATCTGCATCAGACGTTTGGAAGAAACTGGCACCATTGAGGTCAAAGGAACCGTGGAGAAGATCAGATCCCAGCGAGCGTATTCCATCCAGATGCCGGACCAATATGTTTACTGCCACCTTGCGCTGCTCGAGTATGCCCTTCACAATGGAAAGTTGTTGGAGG
The DNA here is from genome assembly GCF_032717465.1 of Coenobita brevimanus. Classification (NCBI taxonomy): domain Eukaryota; kingdom Metazoa; phylum Arthropoda; class Malacostraca; order Decapoda; family Coenobitidae; genus Coenobita; species Coenobita brevimanus. The sequence continues at coordinate 45,769,889 of NC_137057.1, forward strand.
TTGACCTGACTGGGTTTGAGGAGGACGGGTCTGAGAGTGAATAGCCTTAACCCCGGTGACTTGTCTTGTGGATGACAATATGTGTAGTTCATGTTGACAGTTCCTCTATGCATATGGCAGACATAATATTAACTCTATATACATGGCAGACAAACCAGTCAAATCATGAATAGCCTCTAAATACACGGCTGAATAAAATGATAACGGTCTGACACCTTGCATGTGGCTGAAATGGTAACAGTCTGATTACCTTTGTGTATCTGACAGGTGAAATGGTAACCGCATTACTACCATAAACCAGGAAATGTATGGATAGACGACTAGGCCACACTCGGGGTAGAATTACGTGATTAAAAATTCCCTGTTTCCTTGTGGAGGTTTGAACCTTTGCCAGCAGGGCACATGACTGTCACTAACTGTTGCTCCAGACATAGACCACACACCACTCCTTGAAAGTTTTGGCAGGACACATTGACTTACTACACTAAGATGCTGCTCCTGTATATATTTCTGTGAGACATTAATCATTTTGGAATCTTCATTTTAGTCATTGGCCATTTTCACAAATCCTCCCATTTATACAAGATTTGAGCATCCACAGATCACCTACCATAAGTTTTAGGGAGAACGGATTGCACTCCACTTATTTAAGCTTCTTTATTAGTATTTGTGTGTATAAATGTCTCACTCTGTCTGTTTGTCTGTTTATTTGTATGCATAGAAGTCCCAGTCCATTTAAGCCTCTCACTCCTTTATTTAAGCCTGTGTTTGTGCATAGAGGAACTGTAAACATGGACTCTGCTTTGGTAACTCTGCATTAGTGGAGAGAGATGCCTGTGGTCACAATTATTTTCACGGGTGTTGACAATAACGGGAAGAGTTTAGTTGTAGCAGACATTACGGTGGAAACTTGAAAGGTGGCCACTTATTGATGAGGGTGTAACTTGTGGCCACAGAGTTACAGACAGGGGGAAGAACTATCACTGAGCTTATGCATGCAGAGGAAAAAACTTTGTTACTGATCATGAACACACAAAGGAAAATATTGTTGTTGACCTTATATATATAAAGGAAGAAACTTGTTGTTGATCATGTGAATACAGAAAAAATTATTACTAATCTTGAACATGAAAAGGACTAAATTGTTATTGATGTACAAAGAAAAAAAATTGTTACTCATCATATGCATACAGAAAAATAAATTAGTTAGGGATCTTAAACATACAAAGCAAAAATATGTTCCTGATCATACACACAGAAAGAAGAAGAAAAAAGAGCTATGACTGATTATAAACATACAAAGGACAGAATTTTTAATGATCATAGGCATACAGAAAAGAAAAAAAATTGTTCCTGATTGGACACATATACAAGAAAAAAATTGTTAGCTACTGACCTCATAAAAAAAAATTATTACAAATCACGTGGATTCAAAGGGAAACAATTGTTACTGACGATATACATACAAGGGAAAGAAAAATGAGACTGGCCATATTTTTTCAGTTGTAGTGGACTTGTGACATACAGTAATGTTGTGTTTATTGTCTCGAGAAAATAAAGAAAAGACACAGTGGAAGAATTTAAGTGTGAAAGGAAGGAAAGAAGGATGGGAAAGATAAATGAGGTGGAGGAAAGAGACAAAGAAGAAAGAAGGTGTGGAGGAAAGAAAAGACACAGAGGAAGAATTCAGATGTGAAAGGAAGGAAAGAGGGATGGGAAAGGTATCAGAAGAAGGAAGATGTGGAGGAAAGAAAATGATATGTGGAAGGGTAGGAAGTGTATGAAGGAGGAAAGAAGATAAGTTATAGAGGAAAGAGAATGAATATGGAGGAAAGAAGATATGTTGTAGAGGAAAGAGATTGAGATCTATAGGGAAAAAGTTATAGAGGAAGGAGAATGAGATGGAGAAATTGAGGTAGGGGCGGAAGAGAATGAAACGTGGAGCAAATGTATGCAGGAAAGAGAATGAGATGAGGGAGAAAGAAGATAAGGTGTGAAGGAAGGAGAGTGAAATAGAGAGAAAATAAAATGTGGAAGAAAAATAAGTTGGGGAGGAAAGAAAGGTACAGAAGAATGGGGAGGGAAGAAAAATTATGTTTGAAATTGATACGAAGGGAAGAAAAGTGTGAAGTAGAGATGTAAATGAAGGGAAATTGATGTGTGGGGCAGAGAAGTGAAAGGATTCAAGAAAGTGAGATAAAAAGTAAAGAGATATGAAGGGAAGGAAATGAGATGTCCACAGAAATGACAAGTGAAGCAAAAAGATGAAGTGGGGAAAAGAGTGGTGCAAAGAAATGTGAGGGGAAGGAAATACAACATAGAAAGGGAAGATGTGAGACGAGGGGCAGAGAAATGTGATATAGAGGAGAGACAGTGAAGTGAGGGAAGAAATGCTATGAGATTTGAAAGGAAGAAGAGAGATATAGAGGGAAGGAAATGGGCAATATAGGAAATGAGGTGTAGGGAGAAATAGAAAGGCATATGAGAAGTGAATTGTGGAGAGAAGGATAGCGTTGTAAAGTGATGCAGAGGAAGGAAGTGTGGTGATGATGATGATGATTATTGTGAAAAATTATGAAGCAGAAGTGGCAGCATATGTTGAAGAAACTGTAGAGGAAGAAAATTATGAAAATCAGGTGTAAAATGAAATATATATTGTTAAGTATATGCACACGGAACTGTAGAAGACAAGGATGAGATGAAATTGGGGCTGTGTAAAGTGAAGAAAAGTGTAAGTGGGCAACATATGTCCATGAACTGTGAAGGGAGAAAATGATGATGAAGAAAATTAGGTATATACAAAGGGAACAAGCGATGAAGAAAATGTGGTATAAAGGGAAGAGATGTTAAAATTAGGTATAAAAGGAAGACACAATGAAGTAAATGAGGTATAAAGGGAAAACATGGAGGAAATGAGATACCAGTATAAAGGAAAGAAAAATTTGATGGGCGGTGAATAAAATAAGGTGTAATGTGAAGAAGATAAATAAACGTTTGTATCGGTGAATGTCCAATAAACTGTACCCATCCATCTGCAGGAGGGCTGTGGTGCTTCTACCTGCAACTGTTACGCGGTGCTGTCGAGTGCTTTTGTGTGAGTGCCGAAAACATGAGTCCCTTGGGTGGTGGGTGGATGGCCTGTGAACATTTTTTTGTGTATACTTGGAGTCCTTCTCTGTATGCAAGAAATGCACACACATCTGAGGCATGTGTGTGTAGTCCTCCTCTGTACGTGAGAATGGCGCACATATCAGGGGCATGTGTGGACAAAAGTGGTTGAATGTTGTCCCACTAAATTCCCATTTTTTCTAAAAGTGTCTCATGTGACTGCAGTAGTAATTATTTTAAACTGAAACACACTTAATATTGGCTTTTTGACCAGTGAAATTTAAGTAATAAGTGACAATAATATCATTCCAATAGCGGCAAGTGTTTTATCTGGCTACAATAAGAGAAGTAGGAAGGTCAAGGTGCATTAGAACAAGGTACAAAATATCTACTGTGTAGGTGCCAATTTTACTGAAATCTCTGGTAGACCCGATTACGATAAGTTGAGTTTGGTTGGCAAGAATATAATTTGTATCATTGGCTGTAGAACCCCATACTCAAAATCCACATCGCTGCTTTAAATTCCCTCCTCATACGGCATACAGGAAGTGACTGTTTCTATATAAATACTGTAGCCCATTACGTGTTACAGCCAACCCAACAGGAAGCCAGATCAGCTTATCGTAAAGGTGTCTATTCCACTTCAAAATCACTGTAGCAATGATAAAGTGATACACATATATCAAAAAGTTTCTATCATAAGACGTACTGGATTGATTCAGGCGATATTTAATGGTCCTCATAGGCTAGTGTCCATCAAACCTCAGTGTCTGTTGCGTATATCTGGACATTAATTATTTCCGGATACATATTTCTGGATGATGTGTTTTTTTGGATGCTGTGTGTTCCCGGATGTTGCATATTTCTAGATATTACATATTTCCGGGTGTTGCAGTTTCTGGATATATATTCCAAGTATATATTTCCATTTCTGGAGTCTATTTCCAGAAGCTGCAGTCTCTGGATGTTGCATACAAGGTGTCCCGCAAGATTTTTTACAAATTTCATGAGGTTATTTTAGGGATAATTTTAAATGAAAAATACTGTATCAACATGGGTCCAATTGTTAACTCTTATGGAGCTAAAATTACCGATGGTTTAATGGGTGGAAATTACTGAAAATGGGTGAGAATAACTGAAGATCCAGTTGGTGAAAATTATTGAAGATCCAGTGGGTGAAAATGACTGAAGGTTTAATGGGCAAAAATGACTGAAGATCTAATGGCCTCCCTTGTAATTAACCCAGAAGGTCATTAGTAACTGTAGCAGCATAATGGCTGAGAATTATACCCAGGTTAATATAGCATTTTTTGCTCAAACTTAGCCCTGCATTAACCTTCTAAAGTTTCTCCAAAAAATCTGGCGTGGGAGGCTGCATATCTGGATGTTATATTATCTCCCGGTTTTGCAAAGTCTGGATGATGCACCGCTCCGTATTCTTTGGCCAGATGACGGTGAAGTAATTTGTCTTTTATTGCAAGTTGGAAGGAAACGGTTACTGCCTGACTGTAACAATGACTTATTTTTGTATTCAGAATATATATAGTCGTTACTCTGTACAGCACGCCCCTCATTAGCGCAGACTGACATTCTAGGAAGTTGTTTTTGTCTGGCTTTCTGGACCCTACCTCACACCTCCTTGGAATGGGAAAGGAAGTCTTGGTGATGATGATGATAATGATGACATACCCACATTATGCACTTTCTTTGGCACTGGAGGCTTTTGGCACCTATTCCTTAGAGGTTTATTATACTCATGACACCTAATCTTTTCTTGTATGCTATTTGTACACATTTTTTTTTTCTCTCTACCTAGCCTTAGTCCATTGAAAGGTGGGAAGAGAGGCATGGATGATGATGATGATAGCGATGATTATTATTATTATTACTGACTTACATTGCATCAGTACTATTGTTGATATTAACCCCTTCAGGACCACAACTTTTAAAATATTTATTATTATATTTAAATATTTATTATTATACTTTTTCCCTACTTCACTATTATTTTATTCAGCTCAGGACATTATTTTGGATCTGTAAAGGTTTATGTGATTTAGCCTTAACACCTGTACTTCAGTCTCTCTCCCGGTGTTGATGACTTTTTGCATTACCTTTTTTCTTGCTGATGTGACTCTTGACTCAACTGGATATGAACCCAGTGGACTGCAGGCTGAAGTTGCCCATCATTTTCAGCTCACCATCCTCAATTCAGGGGACAGTTAGGGAGTTCAGGGGCATATAATGAGGTAGCAGAGCCAAGTACAGTAGATGCATCCTCCTCCAGCATCTGCTTATAACACATTGAGGGAGCCTTTACAAATTAGGGGTATGTTTCACTCATCTTAAATGTCAGGACCAACTTGCCCAGCCCCGGGTTCCTACTCTGCTTGTGGGGTGACGTAGGACTGGATGATGAATGAATGGATGTTTTGCTATGGCCTCGGGTTCATGTGGATGTGAGCTCAGTGGACTACAGGCTGAAGTTGTCTTGCAGTCCACCATCCTCACATAAGAGAATAAGGATCAGGTATGGATTTAATTAACCCTTTCGCTAATAGGTGCTGCTGATGAGGGATGCCTTCATGCAGTGGCACCAATATGGCTGGTGATAGAGTTGCCTGGGTACACTAATGTTCCACACTCCCTTCCCAGTCCCCAAAAGGTGAATGGTGAGCTGCAGAACAAGGGTGTCTTCGTTCTGCAGTCCACCAAGTTTACATTTCAGATGAACCTGGTACCGGTACTACAACTATTACTACTTCTACTACTACTACTATTACTAGAGATCCTTCATAAGTTTAATATAATCTGGTGGTAGGTTTATTGAAATTGTAAGACGATCATCACAGTGGAGGGATTAAGGAGTAATGAGGAAAATACATCGACAAGGAAGAGGGCTTATAAAATCTTCTCAGCCAGTGAAAATTAGACCTATTGCCTGTACAGTTGTCCCTTATTTTTCATAGATATCAAGGAACAGACACACCCACAGACAGCAAGAAAGATTGATTTTTAACAGCAATTTTGTTACAGTCATCCCAAACACCATAAACGAGTACTGTATATATATTATAATCATCCCAAATGCCATAAACTATTTTGTGATGGTTTACGTATTGAAAAAAAAAAAAAAATGAGTGTACAGTACTACCCTGAAGGATGTAAGAGGGCTAGTGATGTGAGTAGCAGCCATTGTACCAGAGGCCGTATGGTAAACAGGTTGTGCCATCTGTACCGAGTGTAGGATGTTGACGTGTACTAATGGAGGGTGTGCTGTGTTTTGATGATAAAGGTGGCCTGGCACTTACACATTTTGCACATTTCACACATTTTGTTAACCCTTTCAGACCCAGGATGCCTGTATCTTTTCCTTCTAGCTAATGGCAGGTTATTTTATTTACCGTAGGAAACATCTCTTTTGGTAGGGTTTAATGGGGATAGATTTCAACCCTGTAAATGTGGAGAAAGCAAGGAAAAATAGAAACAGACATCCTGGGATTGAAGGAGTTAAGCGTTCTGGCAGACTTGACCCTTCGACTGCTGTGATTATCCCTCCGCTGAACAAAATCACCTGTTTTCAGCCCGAGAAGATACACAGTAGTTTGTATCCCAGGACAGCTCGGATTTTTCTCATGTGGGGAAAAGGGGTCTGGATGATGATGATGAGGAGGAGGAGGAAAACTTAAGATACCCAGCCACATCCAAGCAACAGAAGGAGTATTGTTATTATTTTCCTTTATGATTTCTGAATTTCTCTTGGTCAAGTAAAGTCACTTAACGTTGGCCGGCGTCAAGTATGGAGGGTCGTAATATGAGTGGCCCTGGAGATTTCTTAGCTCCTCTTCCTTAGTGATTTATTTTGCATATTACACCTTGACATTCTCTCGTAGACTATTTTAAACCCAGCCTTGACTCTACCTTACCCCATCCTAGGTGGAGGAAAGAGGTCTGGATGATGATGATGAAAATAATGGATGATGATCTTGATATTAAAAGTGATGGATGATGGAAATGATGGATGATCATATGATGATGATGAGCATGATGGATGATGGTGTTGGTAATCTATCTATTGCCAGATGCCATAATCCCATAAGGGATGGCCATTTGACTCTGAGTTATTTGTTTTATGGGGAGGGGCACTAACCCTCCACCAACCCACTTGCTGACATGTAGGGAGCACGTATGGTTTGGTTATATGGTTACCACCCAGCGTTGTAAATGGTTTCTTGGCTTACAGGACACGATTTGGCTTGTCACTCAATATAAAGCCACCTGTAAAGGAAAGAAAAGCAATAAGAAATGACAGGAAAGATGGGAGAAATAGGAAGAGAGGAGGGCAGGCACAGGGGGAAAAAAAAAAAGAAAAAAAGATAAAGGCTAAGGAAGAAGTAGGCAGCACTAAATCAAGTGAGTGGATGATGGTTGCCACCACCTACCACTATGATGTTGAAAATAATGGATGATGATAGTGAAAATGATGATGATGATGATATTGAAGATGATGGATGATGATGATGATGATGAAAATGATGGATGATAATGATTTTGATGATATTGAAAATGATGGATGATGATGATGATGATGATGATGGAAATGATGGATGATGATGGCAAAAGTGATGAATGATGATTAGGATTATGAAAATGATGGATGATGATGATAGTGAAAATGAGGGATGATGACAATGAGAGTGAAAATGAGGGATGATGATGTTGATCCTGAAAATGAGGGATGATGATGGTAAAAATGATGTATGATGATTATGAAACTGAGGGATGATGATGATAACTATATACTGACATAGATTCCATTAATAACCGAGAGGATGCTGATGTGTAGTATGTGGAAGAAATCACTAATGAAGAGCTGATACAATGGGTTCTATTTTGTATAGTATTGGAGTCTTGCTATCACATCCTCCTTACCAGGTTAATTTTGTATAAGGCACAGTAAAAATTATCCCATGTGTAATGTAATACCGAGGCGCTTTCTTCGCTTGTTTAGTTCGTTCTTTTTATGGGGTGGGGAGTGAACTGGGGGAAGGACAGTCAAATGGTGGGTGACAGAGCGACTTGGAGGCGTTTTGTCTGAGGCCACCCTTTGTGGGATTAAGGCGTTGGGCTATAGATAGATAGATAGAGATAGATAGTAACGTAATCTGTGTTGATGATAAATACAGTACAAACAATAGAACACTGAGGTGTAATATGCAAAATAAATGGGTAAGGAAGAGGTGCAGAGACTCTTAACCTTTTCAGTCTGATGACATATATTTATTACTTTATTCTTCCTACTTCCAGATGATTTTACTCAGTTCATGGTAAACTTTAATGAAAGGGGGATGCATATAGTCTTAATTAACTTGTACATTATTTGAGTCTTCTTAAGTTCAGTAAAATGGCCTGGTGGTAGACGATTAAATTGGAAACAGTGTCATTGAACTGAACAAGTTGAAAGCCCTTGGTAGTACAAGCCAAATCGTGCCATCCAGAGCCTAAATTTAGAAGCAAATTTACATTCATCTTAGTCTCTCCAATTTAACTGGATGTAAAATTACCATCTCGCCATCTCGCATGTTGAGCTGTAGCAAGATCACTAGAATATGGTGCCAGCCACAAAGAAGTTCAAATACAGTACGATTCAAAGCCCCTTAGTCTATGCCACCTAGGACCCAAATTTGCCGCCTGGTTTATGATTGACTCCTGCCGTATTTCATTCTATTCAGCTGGGTGTAAAATTGCCATCTGTCCCTTTGTGCTGTGTTCACTTTAACTGGGTGCCAAATTGCCATCTGTCTCTCTATTCTCTGTTCTCTTTAACTGGGTGTAAAATTGCCATCTGTCTCTCTATTCTCTGTTCTCTTTAACTGGGCGTAAAATTGCCATCTGTCTCTCTATATAGTACTCTTCACTTTAAATGGGTGTAAAATTGCCATTTATCCCTCTATAGTCTGTTCACTTTAACCGAGTGTAAAATTGCCATCTCCTCATCCTGAATGTTGAGCTGTAACAAGAGATTAACATTGGAATACGGTGCTACTTATGACCAAGTTCTGTGGCAAGTTGTTGAATCGTAGTATTGGCTTATTCTGCCAGTTGCAAAAGGACAAAAATCTCTGCCAAGTTAAAATGAATGAACTCTAGTAACTTAGATTTTGAACTGCAGGAAGAATAAGAATGTGGAAGTTCTGTGCTCATCCCCCCGCCGCAAAAACTAACAACAGCTCATGGTGAATTTTCCTTCTGTAACATTCTTCTTTCCCCTCCTGGAAAAAAATAAGTGAATAACCAGGTCTGAGTTACAGCAGAAGTAATTGTAAGCTTGTTTTGAATCCAGACCCAGAATACAGGTAGTTTTAAATTTGTTTTTGATTACGGACCAAGAATAGCTGTTTTCAAGTTTGTTTTTAATCTGGACCCAGGATACGGGTGGTTTTAAATTAGTTTTTTGAATCTGGACCCAGAGTACAGGTGGTTTAAGTTTGTTTTTGAATCTAGACCCATAATACAGGTGGTTTTGTTTTGTGATCTGGACCCAAAATACAGGTGGTTTTGAAAGTTCATACAGTATTTGAATCCAGACCCAGAATGCAGGTGGTTTTTATTTTTTATTTTTTATTTTTTTATTTTTTATTTTATTTTATTTTTTCTGAGTACAACCCCAGGTGCATTCACAGCAGTCAAAGTGTTATGTTCCACCAGCGCTGATACTGTGGTTATATTGCCACCACCACGCTGTTCCATCCAGTTTGTTGGCATCTACTGACATGAGGGCTTGTAGTCTTGGCAGTTAAAGAAGTTCCCTTGTATGGTGCCTCTCTCTTACTAGTTTATATTTGTCTTTACCTTGTTAATAACCCCTTAGATGTTGTTTATGGAATCTTTATTGGCATTAAAAATAAATACGAGAGAATGGTAAGGTGTGTTTCCCGTTGATGTCATTTATGGAGTCTTAGTTGGTATAAAAAGGACATTATAATATACAAGGGAATGATAAAGTGTTGCCCCCATAGATGTTATTTATACAGACTCAGCATTTAAAGGACATAGATAACATATAGGAGAACAGTATGGTGTTATATGCAGTCAATCCGGTAATTAAGGAAGAGGTGATACAGAGGCTCCAAAACTGTCAGGATTTCAAGCCCAGTTGTAAACAGTTTTTCGTATTTGTGTTTCCATGTAGTCAAATGTGTATAAACAACCTGCAGTTCCTCAGTGAAATTTTGTAAAGGTGCAGTGACCTTGGGAGTGATGAAGTACCAACAGGCCACACTGGTTGGGAGGTGAGTTGCATTAGTTTATGATTTGGACCTATTTGAGTGCATCGCCCCTGAAAGGTTGAGTAGCAAGTCGCTTAACCTCTTGAATCTGGGTGAGCTGCTTACTGTGTGCTCAGTGCAACCAGATGATTTTATTCAACTTAGGAAAGACTCTTTTGTTATACTGCCATGAATTTTTTTTGTAATGTCATCAATCAGCCTTTTATATTATACTTGTAGTATTATTAGCTGCAGCGTGAAGTTCATCAGAAACAAAACCCAGCAGGCTGAAGCTGTCCACCAAACTCAATTTCAGGGGATAGGGAGAGAGCTGAGGGGTGTTTTGTATAATCAGGCAGTGGAGTCACCTGGGTATATTGGTGCCACCACAGCAGAGTGTCCCTCTCCACTACTGTCATATATGCCTGTCATATAAAATCAGTTTAAGTAAAACAAAAAGGGGGGGCAGGAGGGGATGCCAAGCCTTTTCATTCATGTGCTTCTTCCTATTGTACGTACCTGTTACCTGTATTTTATTCTTCCATTTTGATCCCTTGTCAGTTCCCGAGTCACTGCTCTCACTCTCGACTTTTCATTCTCATGCCACCAGAGTTTCTACACCTGTAGCCTGTGTTAATGTGGACAGAATTAATTTCACACACTCTTCATGCAGCCTCTACACAATCAGGTTTGGATTTAGTATCAGAGCCATCATAGCACCAGCTGCCTCAAGGGGGGTGGGGCATCTTTGGTTACCTGTTATCAGATGTCAATCCCATCAGGGGTGGCCGCAAATGAATCACCTCCATATCAACCTGTCATCAGCCAACAGATTGCTTGTTCCCCAACTCACACTGCCTCCCTCTTGTACCCCTCAACCCCATTCCTCCTTTGTAAGGAAACTTAAGACAGACTACCTGTAAGAAATGCCAGATTCATAAAATGTCACGAATCAGATTTGGGGGTGAACCCTCTTAAGTACACAGCCATCGACTACGCTGAAAGAGGTTATAGATCTTTGTTAGGATAAGCATCTTTTAAATACTAGAATTCAAAATTTTTCTTCCCCAAGCTGAATAAATAGTCTGGAGATACTGTAGTACTAAAGCAGAAAAAAATAATTGTGGTAAGAGTAGATGAAAATATGCTGTGGGACTGAAGGGGTTAAGCCTCAGATCACAAAAGGAGAGACTATACCTTGATACCTGATGGTCATCTGTCAAACACCTGTGGGTATTAACACTCTCAGGGTGTGTATAATTGTGTGGCATTACCTGCAATAAAATGCTATACATTACAGTTGTTATTACGGCCATAACAGTATTGATAATGACACTATTTTAACGCTCTTGCTCTTTGTACTCTGATAAATAAAACATACCTGGCATTATCTGGAACAAAACACCTGCCAAATAAAACGTATCTGGCATTATCCGGAAGAAAATACCTGCTAAACAAAATGTATCAGGCATTATCTGGAACAAAACACCTGCTGAATAAAACATATCTGGCATTATCCGGAACAAAATACTGGAGTTGTCTTAATCATGAGCTGGCATCCCACATAACAGAGTGCAGTCAGCAGCAACATGGAGGGTTGGTACATCGTCACCATATATATCAGAAATTATCGTTAAAAAATTAGGGTTAGCACTTTTTAAAATTTAACTTGAACATTCTAAGATGTATTTTGTATTTTCTTGCTACCTTTACGTGATTTTATTCAGCTTGGCAGTTACATCCGGTAGTGAAAGGGTCAATGAAGGTTAGCTCTAACCCCTCTAGGTGAAGAAGTCTGTCCTAGGGTAAAGTCAATCCTAAGGTAGATAAGTATTGTAGGGTAAATAAAGCCTATCCTAGGGTAACTAAAGTCTCTTCTAGGGTAAATAAAGTATCCTGAGGTAAATAATGTCTATCCTAGGTTAAATAGTCTCTCCTAAGGTGAATAAAGTCCAATGCCTTATGGTCAAAAAGTCTAAAGTGAATGAAATATGGAAATAGAATAAAATAAAAAATGCATCATTGCATTAAATGGGTTAAGAATTAAGCTTATGGCTAAGTGCGATTTTCACTGAGTTTGTGTGCAGGCATAATGTGCAAATGTATATTGTGTACATTGAAACTGATACAAATGTAGATGCCATTTGTAAGCTATACTTGTTAATAGTGTAAATATATATATATTGTACTTTAAACATACCATGTAAATCTTCTATTCATTGGGGGATTTATCCATAAGTTTATCTTAAGTAATGGGTACTTGTTGTTCCTGGGTATTTATGTCATATGATTGACTTATGATACTAATAAATATAGTACTGGATTCACAAACAAAGTTGCAATCACCTACTTGTCCTAACTCGGATTTTGATAAACGGGAAGGGCAAGGAGACAAGAATCTCCCCTACCTCTTTCCTAGGTTTGAGGGGGGAATTTACCAAGAGCTGTTTTCTTTTCCTCCAGGAAAGACAAGGAAGGAAGTCTGCAAAAGCTTCCCTGCCTCTCATGCTTCCCACAAATCAATGTCCGAGTTGTGAGAGGGAGTTGGTGGCAAAAAATATGGTTTGAGAATCCCACTCCTCATTGTTCTGATGAATTTTGGCGTGTCTGGTGCCGGTGTATATAGTGACAGCATCTGGACTTGAGGGTAGTTGCCACCCATCGATTGTGCTTTTACAGTTCTCTCTGATGAATTACAGGTCCTCATTATGTGTTGCCTCTCTTATGTGTTATTTTTTGTTATTAAGCTACCTGGTATGGAAATGTCCCTCGGCTCCTTCCCTGTCTCCAGAGAAGAGGATGGTGGATTATAGAGGACAAACTCAGCCACCAGTCCACCAAGTTCATGTTCAGATTGGCCTGGGGTCACAAGAAGTCCAGCAATTTACACAGAAAGTTGCTGGTTACAGACCCATTGTTATCCATAAAGTTATTCTCTAGTTTCCACAATATACAGTACCAGTTGTATAGGGAAATTGATGTTTTGGATCAATGCACTTACTAATATAGGGGACTTAAAGTGTACAGGCAGTGCTCATTGTAAGTCACTTGTAATTAATCAGTCTTGCTTTTATGTCCACAGTAGATTACATAAACATTACCAGTCACTTTGTTTTTAACAACTTCTCTGATGACGTATTTTGTATAGTATTATTAACATCCACTGGACGACTTTATTTGGTTTATGGGAAATGTCTTACAGGGAGAGGGATGTATGAAGGTTGTATCTAATTTCTCAAGTTAGAAAAGTCTGCCCATAGATGAATAAAATCATGTGGTGATGCTAAAGTAAGAAATATGTCATTGGATTAAAGGAGTTTACATTCTTTTCTACTATTTTCTTTACAGTAAAACGCAGAGAATTTCCTGCTATAACTTTTTTTTTCTTACTGTACCTTGTTTCTTTTTCTCTCTCTCTTTTACTGTATGTTTCTGCTGTTATGTCCACTCAGACAACAGAAAAATTACTCAGAAGTTTCACCCAGTTTACAGTACAAAGCTGATTTACCAGTTTCATCCAGTTTGAAATACCAGTTGTAGAAAGTTGTGGTATAGAAAACACAATTTTTCATTTTTATATTTTGTCTTTGCTGTTCTTTTCACACCAGTGTACAGAATTGCCTGCTAAAGTTCCATTGCCATGTACAAAGTTGATTTACAAGTATCACCCAATTTTTGTGCAATTTGTAATAGTTAAGAACACATCGCAGACTATAATGAGGACTGTCTGTACATTTCCACTTTATTCTGACTACTTAGAGGTGGTTTTATTCAGCATAGAATATTTTCAACACTGGAGAAGTCAGGTATACCACTGATGAACTCCTTCACTACACTCATCCAGCCAAATAAAATCATCTGGAGGCAGCGAGAACACAAAAAAAAATCACCGGATTGAAGGGGTCCATATTCATGTAAACAAAGAAGCCTTTCATTTTACTCCTTATTTTGTAATGTGGTCTAGTATTTTATATTATTATGTGGTGATCTAGAAACTATGTATAATATGTCACTTGTCAAAAAATATTTTCTGTATTGTAGTACTGTGCCTGACAGTTTTTTGCAAAAAGCATTTGTGTAACCCCCAAGAAATCAAAGTACTATAATCTTCCATATGATATGTTTGTATTGTCTCTAAAGATGTCTTGCTAACATATTATTTTGACTTGGGTCTTGACTGACTGGTGACTTAACCCTTTCAATACGAGTGATCTTTCCGAAGTTCAAATAGTCTGACAGGAAAAGGTTTGTATTGAACAAGGCTTTTGAGAATTTATAACACCTCTTCCCAGGTGATAAATTCTGTTCTTTACACCTCAGTAGTCTCTTGTATGTTATCACTGCAAACTGTCAATATACTGTATAAATACCATGCAAGAAAATATTAATGTGTCATATGCAGAATAAGCACCAAGGAAGAGGTGTTACAAAGCCTCCTGTGCCACAAAGAACGCAGACAATAAACTGAAAGAAAAAGACTTGCAATGAAAGGGTTAATGGAGACTGTCTTTAACTCCTTCAGTATGAGAGTCCTTCCCCATACCTACTAGAGTCCAGTGTAGGTAGCCAGAACATAAGATAAATGAGAGTCCTTCCCCATGCATACTGGAGTCCAATGTAGGTAGCTGGAACATAAAGTGAATGAGAGTCCCAATACCTACTTGAGTCCAGGGTAGGTAGGCAGGACATAAATGAGTCCTTCCCCATACCTACTAGAGTCCACATAAAATTACAAGTTCTCATACTGAAAGGGTTAAGCTCTGATGACTGCAAATGGGGCCTCACTGAAGACGGTTAAGCATCGCACAACCATTACTGAATGTTTGAACGGTTATTTGGGCACATCACCAAAGATGAACCTTTTTTATAATACTTTTGTACATAACTAGTCAAATGTCTTAATAAACTCTTCTTTCTAACCCAGCCTTTTATTTGCTGGCATGCAAGGTTTTGTGTCTTTGTGTTGTTTACCTGGCTGTGGTAGAGTATGCAAAATTTGAGCCAACCTTGTGTTGTTTTCATAGTGCCAGACAGTATTTTTAGTGTTGAAGTTTCCAGCAATAGTTAGGTGTGTGTGGAACTTTGTGTGTACATGTGACCTTTGTTATTTTAGGAGTGCAGTGTGTATGTTGTGTTTGTGTAGAAGGTTTTCAATGTGTGGTGCTTTGGAGTGGAGGTCATGTTACTTGTAATATATTTATGCTGCTCGTTCAAGGTGGCGTGCACCTACAGTGTCTGCATTGTAGGTGGTGTGTGTGTGTGTGTACAGAGTCTGAGTTGTGGTGGTACTGGTTGTATGAGTAGGGAGTTTGTTGTACGGGGGTGGGGGGCTTTGTGTGTGGGGTGAGAGGTGGAGCGTATTTGGTGCAGTGGCTCAGTGAGTAGGGGGTGGGAGGTTTAGTGTGTGGAGTGATAGAAGTGTATTTGGATGTGTTACACCTGTCACATACTCATATGCTGTGGTGTTTTGTGATATTTCTAAGGATAGTGCATGTGGTATGAATCCATTCTCTGCAAGAATTATATTGAACAGATGCACGTGCTTGTTTAGTGTTTGTGATTGGTATTTAAAATGCCGGCTGTGACAACGCAAGCCGCCACCACACCTCCAGGAGGAGGACAAGAAGGGCTAGACGGCGTGTGGATTGCGCCCAGGCAACAGGGTCATAAGTTCACCTGGGCTGCGCGCGCCTATTCCCCAAAACTCGCCCGCCGCCACCACCTCCGTCAAAGTACACTACCTTCCGGGCAAGCTGACCACCGACAGGATCGGGGTGGAACTGGCCTAACAGTTCAGAACAGCACCCCAGCCACGGCCGGTAGCCACTCAGAGAACAAAGAGATGGCCTGTAGCCAGGCACCAGAGACGGCCTGTAGCTGCACACCACAAAGGGCCATGGCCTGTAGTGAGGCACCAGAGATGGCCTGTAGCCGCTCACAAAAAAGGTCACGGCCTGTAGCCGCGCCACTAATTAGGAGACTGCCTGTAGCCACTCCACCCAGTGCTGCTCATACCCCCTACAGAAACCAGCGACAGCCTGTAGCCGCGTTGGGGAGAGACCAGTATGTCCCCTCTCCCTCTGTAGTTGCCTCGGAGGGCATGACACTGGCGACAGCCTGTAGCCGCACCCGTAGGGAGGAGACAGCCTGTAGCCGCTCCTCTCCTACACGTCGCCCTCCTTGCGGGACCTTGATGATGGCCGGTAGCTGCACTGGCAGGCAGGTGAAGGCCAGTAGCCACACTTTGCCTGTGTTCTCATTAGGGTGTCGGGCCCTGGCGATGGCCTGTAGCCGCGCCGACAGTGAAGGGACGGCCTGTAGCCACCCTCCGTCTGTTGCCCAAGAGAACCCAGTGACGGTCGGTAGTCGCGCCGGGGAGAGACGCCAAAGTCTCTCACCCCTTTGACTCCACAACAAGATGGTGAGCTGTGCTCAGTCCTGCCCTTCGGCAGGAGCACAGATTACCCTCCTGTCCACCCAGACCGAGGCAACCTCCAGGAGGAGGACTGCTGCCCTAAGGATTGGTGGAGAGGTCCCATACTGTCCCCAGGGTTGTTCTCCCTCCGTCCGGAGGAAGAGGATGCCTACCTGATAGACTCCGGCTGGGAACGACACCACAGCCCAGCCGTGACAGCAGCGCTCGCAGCAGAAGACCGCAGCCGGCACCCCTCCAAGGACATCCCCTGGACTCCCGGGCGGGCCCTCTCCCTACCCTGACAATGGCGACGCCCATCCTCCACCAGGTGCCTGAGAGAGTGCCTCCAACGTCTGTTTGGCTCCAGTTCCAAGGGCCAGATCCCAGTCCCCAGCCCTGACTGAGGGGGCCTTCGTCACACACAGCCCGAGCCCCAGCCGAGAGACGATGCCCCTGAGAGTGGTCCCGTGGCTGCGGGACGAGGGGACTCCCAAAGGGCCTCCGCCTACCCCAGGCCGAGAGTTGTAAGCCCTGGACCTCCCCTTCCCCCAGTGAAACAAAGTGGACCTAAAGACAGTGAATTTACAGTGAACAGTGAGGCCGGCACTTAAGGCACGAGAGTGAGTTTACAGTGATACCAGTGTACAGTGGGGCCCAGAAAAGACCGACACTAGTGTGTGTAAAAGAACAGGCGCCCTAGTGAAATCCGGCCTCAAGTGTACAGTGGGGCCAGATAAGAAAGACCTTAAATACAAAAGCACAGACAGTGAATATTACAAACAGTGACACTACGCTTGACCCCCTGTAACGGCGCCTGCAAATTGTGCTATCAATTACTCCCCTCCCTTGTGCAGTCAGTAACCCCCCCCCCTGCGCTCAGTCTATAGTGAACGCCTTACGACAGTGCCTCCTCAGCACGGACAATGTAATAGTGCCTTTGCCCTCCTGAACCAGACTTAGACTCCTGTGTATCTAGTATCCTGTGTGATACTCTACCCACTAATACTAGTCAGACTGATTTTTGCCTATGAGATCGTGTAAGTTTGTCTACCTGTTCCACAGTAGTTAAATTTTGTCAATATACGTGTAAGGTTGTTGCCCTGTGTTTTTATGTTCTGGCCCACTCTTGTTTGTCTAAGCTCCGGTCTAGAAAGGGAACCCAGCTACACTCTAGGTGTTCTAGGGACGGGAAGCCCGCCCCTTAAACACCTAGCATAACAGTATTAAAGGCACATGTGATGTTTGAGGACCAAAATTGCCCTCAATGTTTCCAGCAAGGGAGGAGGAGGATGACCGCTGAAGACTCATTTCCCTTGCATAAAAAAACGTAGAAAGCAGCTATAAGGCAGGACCGGGGTGTTACTCACGGGATGCAGGACAGGATGAGGAAGTTCAGTTCTCAGGCAGGAGTTGCATCGGCAATTGTCAGCCCATGGTAACACCGCCATCACAAATCTCTGCAGTGTGCTGTAATGTTGTATCATGTATATTGCAATGTAGTGTAGTCAAGTATGCTATAATATAGCGTAGTGTAGTGCAGTATTCTGTAATACCGTGTAGTGTAGTGTACTGCTTGTAATGTGTAGTGTGGTGCATAATATATGTTTGTAGAGCATGTTGTAGTGCAGTGTAATACAGATAATTATACTGTAATCCAGTGTAGTGTAGAGCAACATTCTGGAATAAGGTGCAGTGTATGTTGTGCAGGTATATTGTAATCTAGTGATGCAGTGTAGTATGCTGTAATATTGTGTAGTGTGGTGCATGTTATAATGCACAGTTTAGTGCAGTTGTGTGTGCGGAAATGTATTGTTGCCTAGTGCTGTGTACTGTGTTCAGTTGCACGGACGCGCTAAGAAGAAAATGCAACACGACAGCTCCTGAGCTGGTCCGCCTCTGTGGTTCCCCTGTAGTGGTATCGCCATGTTTACGTCTGGGAAGTTGGGAACGGGAGGAGAGTTTTTCAGTTTTTATCGGTGTCTAGAATAATATTTCGCACTGCTGATATAGCGTATATCGACTATGAATACTGGTAGTTTATGATGATAGTGCATTCTATCGTATTTGAAGTCTGTCTTCTATAATAATTGAAGAAGCTTATGACCATCCAAACCCGTAGCCTGTGACGAGTTTATAGCGGTATGGGTGGTGGGTATATACAAAATAAACACGAGAAGGTATGTACCTGGATTCTCACGTTGTTGGTAGCAATCCTGCATGAAATTATGTACATGTGTTTAGTGCAACAGGATTTTCAGTCATGTACGATTTTGTAGATGATCAAGGATATATTTCTGTTCCTTTCTCACTTCCCCCCTCTGACTTCCTCATGGCTGACATTAAAATTTCTTCAGCTGATGTATTTTCCTCCATCACAGGCCTCAATACTAACAAGGCATATGGGCCTGATGGAGTCCCTCCTGTTGTCCTCAAGAACTGTGCTTCTGTGCTTACTCCCTGCCTAGGCAAACTCTTTCGCCTTTGTCTACGAATGTACTTGTGTGTCTGTGCATGTACACACCTTGTGTAACCTGCTTATCCTGGTGTCGGACGTGTGTGTGTTTAACTCAGCCACGTGTTAGAGAGATGACTGGCGATTGGTGGAACAAATTTTTCCTAGTACATTGGGGTACTTTATGGGGTGGAAGACAATTGACAATCGTCATGGTCGAGCCTGCCACAGACGTTGTAGGACACGCATTCTCATGAATCATATGCTGCATTTGTTTGTGTGCACTTGTGATGGGATTAATGTCATTCCTACTTACAAAACCACTTACACTCTCCAATGAATACACACAACAACAGCTTATTCATTTGTATGAGTCATACAAAAAGGTAAAAATATTCTAATCTGGCAAGTCTAGCAACTAGTCAGCTCATTCATCCCTTATAATTTAATGTTTTCTATGTTAATTCTTTAGAAATGAGTAGATTTGTATCTCTTAATATATGGTTTCAATGAGGAAAGTCATATTTTCCTCCTCTGAGACGATTTACTAACTTAAATTTATTAGTGCCTAAATTCGCCCTCAGTCAACGATTTCGACAAACCGTCCCAAATCCAGGAACGGTTAACAGTCATTTTTTGCCTGCTCTGAGAGAGGTCGGAAGGCTGGACTGAAGTCGAGAGGACGCACGCTGAGAATTAGGGGTGGGCGTATCGATACCAAAGTATCGATACTTTCGATACTACCCTGGTATCGAAAGTATCGATACAAATCGTGAGGTATCGAGTATTATGAGTACTTTATATAAATAATTACATTTGAGTGATATATTTTATTTCCTCACACTTTCTCCTGGCACTTTAGTCACTCTCATACGTCTGGCATCACATTACAGTACTGCGGAGTCTCTGGTTGGGGGATGAATCGGGGGAGGGGAGCAGCGTTCATAACAGAAATTTAATAACAGATTTCATATGGAGAACAGTTACTGTTATTTTAAGAGGCAGAGTATGTCACACTATTAATGATATAATAGTTTAATCACATTGGCAAGCACAGTTATTAAGTAGCAGACTCGAATTTCCATTTGTTTTGTACCATGTCCAGTCCACCGAGTGGCGACTGGCGAGTGCTACTCTAGACACGTGTACTGGACGAGTGAATAGTGCTCGTGCACTTCCTGTTCAAACTTCAAAGTTCGTGTGGTTGTTGGTATAGCTGGACACATATGAATTCGTTGAGCAGTGGCTATTGCTTGGCACTTGCTTGCCATTTTTATCCCAAATAATGGCTTCTGCATCTGGTATGTCCTACTGGGATATAAGGATCTTGAATCATACTGGGAGGAGCTATGCACCTTCCACCTGGGGCTGTACCACGAATTAATGTGAACAACTATACTTAATACTGGTAACCACCATATTTATTCTCAGGTAAAACAATAAATCACTTCAGTTATTAAACAAGAGTGACAATGGCCTCAAAGAAATGTGAGAAAGCGAAGTGCAGTGTGGACATACTTTGACGATGGTGATGAAACCTATGAGAAAGTGTTGTGTCATATATGTGGAGAAAGAATTGTGCATAGTGGTAACACTAGTAACATGATTAAACATTTGAAGATTAAACATCGAGAAGAATACAACAGTGTTGAAGTTAAGCGTAAAAAGGAAGCCCCAGGTACCTCCAAAACCAGTCAACCTTCAGTCTTGGAGAGTTTCAGACAGTCAGGAAAGTATCCAGGTTAGTATAAATTTTTCGGCATCACTTTAGGAAGATCTCACGCCCCTTATTTCTAATGTTAGGAAAATAGTAGGATAGGCCTGACTACGAGCCAAATTGGATGTGAAACTCAAGTGATACAGTTTTTGTCTTGAATATGTTTATTTCTGTCAGCTCCCCTCTGACCATCATCCATGCATGTTCATTATTTATTTTTTTTCACCATTGAATAAACCTATTGACTTTCTTAGATCAGGAAATGTCAAGAATCTTTTAATTTTTTTTCATGCAAAGGGAAAAATACAACTAGTTTCTTTTCATGACTTTGTTGTCAGTTTTATGAAGGTTTGGATATTGTTTGTAACTTTGTATATTTTATTGTGTGTGTTTAAGTTACATGAAGTGCCTCTTTCACACTCTTTACTATTCACAACTAGTCGGCCTATAACCTAGAACACACTTCCTCGGCATACTTTGAGTCTTTCTATGATCTGAACTTCTTCAAACACCTGTACACAGACCGTTATGATTTTATCTTTTACAAGAAAGGAAAAAATCTAGTAGCATGACAAAACTATTTCTGGATAATATTTACGTTATGTGCTCCAGGTTATTTTTGTTTTTTGTGCTTAAAAATCTTCAAATACTGTACCATTATTTCATTATTTCTGTGAAAATTTGTCTGCAACAATTATTATTTTTCAGTTGATAGGTTAAGTTAGGTTAGGATAGGTTAAGTTAGGTCATGTCACGTTAGATTAGATTAGGTCAGGTCAGGTTAGATTAGGTCAGGTTTAGTGAGTTAGCCCTATAGTACATTAAGATTGTATGAGGAGTAGGGGGACTTGAAACAGTACAAGAAAATATTATTTCCAACAATTAATATTTGCAAAAACAATTTAAGATGTTATTTGAACTTTTGAAGATGATCTAAGAACAAAAAGAAAAAAAATGGAGTACGTGTTGTAAATATTTACCCTTTACCCCATTACTTATTACAGAGGGCTCACCCAGGGCAACAGCTATAACTAAGAAACTTTTGAAGCTGATAACCATTGACCTGCAACCAATCTCAATTGTGGAGGATCAGGGCTTCCAAGAATTTGTCCAGGAACTTGATTCAAGATATGTAATCCCAAGTAGAAGGTCCCTCATGCGCACAAGCCTCCCTCAGTTATTTCAGACTGCGAAAGACAATGTAAAGTTAACTATGGCAGATGCCAATGCCATTACCTTGACTACAGACTTATGGACATCTAGGGCAGGTGAGGCATACATATCTGTGACCAGCCACTTTATTGATAGTAACTGGATGCTCCATTCACATGTTTTGGAAACCACAAACCTGCCAGGTGAACACACTGCTGATGCAATTGCAAATAAACTGAAAACCATTGTTGATGACTGGGAGATTGCGGTGAAAATATTATCTGTAGTTACTGACAATGGAGCAAACATGGTAGCTGCAATTCGTCAGTTAGGTTATAGACATATACCTTGTTTTGCTCACACCCTCATTTTAATTGTAAAGGATTCACTGAAAGAACATGAGACATTAGGCAAAGTGTTGCAGAAGTGTAGCTCAGTTCTAAGCTTCTTCCATCACAGTAGCAAAGCATCAGACAAACTCAAGGAGATTCAAAAGCAACTGAGCTTACCAGAGCATAAATTGATCCAGAGTGTTGAAACACGATGGAATTCAGTGTTTTATATGATAGAGAGAATTGTTGAGCAAAATCAAGCTATCACCACTGCTCTTTGTCTTCTAGGAAGAAATTCATTATGTATTGATCAGGATGATTTGCAAGAGCTTAAAGGCGATTGCAGCACTGCAACCCTTTGAAGAGGTAACGCGAGAAATCTCAGCAGAGAAGTATGTTTCAATATCTAAAGTAATTCCTCTCACTACACTACTTATGAAAGCTTCTGCAAATCTATCAAGATCAGACAACGAGTTAGCAGGCTACTTGGTGCAGCAGTGTAGTAGACGCTTTGCAAATATAGAGATGAATTACCCAATAGCAGTCAGTACATTTTTAGATCCCAGGTTTAAGGGCCTCCCATTTAAGAGCAATGAATCAATGGAAATGGCTAAAACTAAACTAATTCGTGAGCTGCAGACAGAAAGACAGGATCAGTCAGTGCAACAAGTAGATGGACTGGAGTCCATCAGATGAGTCAGTCCCATCAAATACTGATATTTGGGCAATGTTTGACAGTGCAAGGGAAAGGTCACAGCAGGATCGTTCTGCATCTACAGAGGCTCATGTTGAAATAAGAAGGTATGTTGATGAATCCATCATCAGTAGGCTGGATGACCCTCTTGACTGGTGGAAGATGAGAGAACTAAATTATATAAAACTGAATATAATTGCTAGGAAATATATCGGATTAGTTGCTACATCAGTTCCCTCAGAACGTCTGCTTTCAAAAGCTGGGCAATTAATAAGTGACCGACGAAGCCGCCTGAAGGGAGAAAACGCAAACATGATCTTGTTTCTGAACAGTTATCTTAAGAAATAATTTTACTGTGGCTGAAGAGAATAATTATATTCTCAGTAACCACAGTTTACCCTCCTGATTTCCAGTGACTTGCCTTTACAGTTCAGTCATATTTTGAAGTTAATGAGGTAACCTCTGTTATACAGAAATACTTAAGTTTTGTTTGAAGATATACTGCAAGGATGTAAACTTTTTTCCATATGGAGATAACACTGCTTAAATTTGGTTGTGTCTTTGTGCTATTATATTGCAAGGAAATAAATATATATCTATATATATTTCAAGAATGCATTTACTTATTTATTTCCTTTCTTAACACAAATGCCACATTGATTTCAGAAGAAAATATATTAGGGGGAGATGAAACCAGGGCTGGAGGGAATCCAAGATAGAATATCTCTTGAGGATCTGCTGAATGGTTTTCACCTTGAGGGAGGGAAATTACCCTAAAAGAATCCTTGAGAGTGGAGGATTACCTCGTAGAGGCCTCCTCTGGTAATTTTGAGTAATCTCCTAAGTCTCTCTTTTATTCAGTCTCTCCTACGGTAGTAATTGATTCACAGAGCTGACTGACAACAAGGTAACTAAATTACTGCTAGGTGAACAGGGAAGAACATGTGATACAACAGGTGTGTACAGAAATGCTACACCCAGGTACTGACCCCGAAACCATTTGATTCAGTCGGGCACTCTAGCAGTGTGCTGCGGGGACAAGAGAGAGAGAGAGAGGAGAAACAAACTACTGAAGGCTGTTGTATCTTCCATAAACCTGTCACTTCATCTTGACCAATGTATAGGGTAGCTGACTGTATAATGTATATAGGCAATTTTTTTTCTGTAATGTACTCGAAATAAACGATACTGGACACTATAGTACTCGGTATCGGTACTCGATACTTCGATATTAGAGAGGACAATACTCGGTATCGTATCGAAAAAAAATCAGTGGTATCGCCCATCTCTACTGAGAATCTGAGATGTCGGGATCGTATTGTTGTGTTCCCCTGTGCATTAATAGGGGTGGCCATCAATATCCTCAGATTATGAATGATGAAAGTACAAAATAAACAATTTGGATAATATAGTGTCATATACAGTATGTATATATTTCTCAAAGTGGCTAATCAATCTAGAATAGAATATATTCTCTATAATAAGTATATATAGAAAAATATGTTTATATATAAAAATATGTGCTTTTCGCTTTCACTCAAAGTACACACTGCTTCCTACCCAGATAACTTAACACTCCTACACATTTCATGACTGGTGTACTACAAAAAGACTCAGAATGGCCTCTTTTATGGTAGAACACAGTCATAACTCACACCTCACTATCAACAACATCCCCCTTGTCCCACATGCACACAAAATCTTTGGTGAAATGAAAGCACAGTAACAGAAGAATTTGGTAATATCTTGCAGCATAGAGCAGTTAGTTAGAAGCTAATCTGTAAAAATATTTATCTAAGACAGCCTTTCTGAAATTATCTTGATGTCCTCAAATGTGAATATTACAAAATCTTGGGTGCCGCAATATTAGTAAACAAATGCAGAGTCTATCTTGTCCCTGGGACTGTACCTTCAATGCGCATGCGCCACTTGGATATATGGGATGTTACGAGCGTCGTACCGATTTTTTACTTATATTGGCTAGTAATCGACTTGAAGAGGGCAATTACAAAGTATTTCGTTCCAGCGAATAGTGAGTAATGTAACTCCACCTCTTTCAGTACAATAAAAGACTACTAATGCAAAATAAATGAGGATCTTGGAGTTCAGTTGATGCTAGTCTAGCTGGATAAATATTTTTTACGTATTACTATGAAAATAATAAGTAGTTTGCCTTCATTTCTTCTCAATTATTTGAGAAAAAAATAATTCCTCTACACATTACAAACATTAATTTGAGTCATTAGTCCACACAAAGATACATTATTAATGATTCATGAGAGTGCGACTGTTCACTGTCAGTGGCAGGCTCGACCACTTCAATGGCGGCCCTAAAGCACCCCGAGGATTGGACGCGAGACTCGCACCAAAGTCTTGGCACGTCGCGTAAAGTGTTAAGGCGCGTTTTTGTGAGGCCCAGGCTTGAGCCTGGCTCGAGCCAGACTTAAGCCAAACGTCCATTCCCGTTTTTGCGGTGCCCAGGCTCAAGCCGGACTCGAGCCGCGCTTGAGCCAGACTCAAGCCAAGTCGATCCACCCCTGGAGCTGGCTTGAGGTAGCTCGACCCCGGGAGTGTGACGTCATATGTAAACAAAGATGGCGTCTTCCAATGTGTTGTATGTACTGTTCTCACATTTTTTTCAATATGCCACGAGTATGTGGCTTGCACCGATTGATTTTGATATACAGATATGCTAGAATTTACAGTTGATGCACGTGAGAGAAGAACATGTGTAGCTAGAGTGAATGGGGTGCTTTCAAAGCTAGTATTCCGCTAGATGGCTCCACTGTTGCAGTAAACACCTTCCCTGAGCTGTTTATAAAGCATATTTTTCTTTGTTAAATATCTATACTGTTGAGTGAAAATGTGAATCATGGTAATGTCATATGCCGAAATATAAATAATACAAATAGAACACCTATATATAACGTATCGTGAAGTGTTTATATTTATCATAAACGGAAATTAAAATATCACTGATGGCATGTGATGGCAATCCGTCCTTCCAGTGACCCTATATTATTTAATTTCTGCTACATTTAGTGCAAATTTGGTTCTTAATACATTGTCTGTTCAGACTGTAAAGTACGCCTAGTGGGTATCTAGACTCATCCAGTTTCTATGTGGGCAGAAATTTAATGTTGAGTAAATACTGGCATTCAACATTTTGCTTGCTTCCTTCACGCATGCGCACCACAAGACAGTCCCGTGTTTAAGTTTTTTCACGAGGGATGTCAAGTTTCCATGAAAAATTTTATTTTATGGCGTGTAATGTCACGGATTCACTCAGAGTAGAAACGAGCTATATTCATAACATTCGTCATTGGTTCATAAGTGACTATGTATAGGCAGTGAGTTTCACTGAGCGATATCTTTGTGTAATTGTCATTGCCACATCTTGCCTCTCTAGCTGTTAACTAAGCTACGCCCATTTCTCATGTCCCTGTACCCGACGTTGGTTACATTACTGTCGTAAATGGACACACTCACAAACACACATAGTTCAGTAATGTGAGTTCCTGACTGTTGAGCGTAGAGAGAGAGACCTTCCCCTGCAGCTTCCTTGCACCATGAGTCATATTCATATGTATCATTGTAGCTTTTTGTAAATAAAGTGTTACAGTGAAGTTTTGTCTTTTTCTGTTGAGAACTAGTGGTTATTTTAATTTTTACATTTCACCAAGTGCCTACCAAATAAATATCTTAAGGTCATCTTATCATCAATATCTCACACACATTGCCCCCTCTTGGCAAGTCCCTAATGGTATGGTCATGTGAGAACTGTCTCCAGGCCACCTGTCCACATACATATGTTTGTAAGATCTTCCACTGACTGAGTCAGTAGCTTGTGCACATACCAGTCCTCTCGACCTGGATGCAATCTCACTGGGGGTAGATATTTAAGTAGTATTTACTCGTCATGTGTTTTCACGTTTGCATGCATATATATATATATATATATATATATATATATATATATATATATATATTATATATTATATATCTATATCGATATCTATAAATATATCTATATCTATCTATATATATAGATAGATATATAGATAGATAGATAGAGAGTGAATACTGAACTTGACTCCGTGTGAATCTTGTGGATCACTTGGAGGCGATGTCTTAACTTGTGTACCTTTCACAGTCGTCTGTCCTCGGTGAGACCGGGCAAAAAATGACGTGTAAACGATCTTGGTTTTGGGACGGTTCCTCAGCCCGGATGATTTATGATGGTGAATGCCAGTATTTACTCAATATTAAATTTCTGCCCACATAGAGACTGGATGAGTCAAGATACCCACTAGGCGTACTTTACACTCTGAACAAACTATGTAATAAGAATTTAACTTGCACTAAATGTAGCAGAAATTAAATAATGTTGGACCACTGAAATGGCGGATTGCCATCACATACCATCAGTGATATTTTAGTTTCAGTTTATGATAAATATAAACAATTCATGATACGTTATATGTACGTGTTCGATTTGTATTATTTATATTAAGGCATATGACATTACCATGATTCACAATTTCACACAACAGTGTAAATATTTAACAAATAAAACTGTGCTTTTTAAACAGCTCGGGAATGTGTTTACTGCTACAGTGGAGCCATCTGACGGAATACTAGGCTTTTCAGAAGCACCCCATTGGACAGCTCGTTTGTGGTGCAGATCGGATCAGATGGTGTCCACTCAGTATTGCTTTTGAATCAGCACAGGGCTGTTCGTTGTTTTTTTTTTTTTTTTTTTTTTTTTTTTTAAAGATGTTTTCTAGTGTTCCATACTTCAAAGAGGTATTTCTTGTAGTGGTAGAATTTTTTATCTGCATCTTTTGCATATGTTAATAACAGTATTTTCTCTAAATTGCCTTCTTCTACCTCATATTTACTTCTTATATCTTTTAATGCATTACAATTTTTAAAGAAATGTTCAAGAGTTTCTTCTTGTTTTGCTACATAATTCACAATACGTATTTCCACCAATATACCTTGCTCTCCAGTTTAATTTTAAAGTGTTCAAGCAACATCTGTGCAGCAGTATAGAACCCTGTGTGTTTTCATAAAGTTTTTCTTCCTTAATGTCTAATTTTTTCTCTTTATAAAATATAATTGAGGATTTGTTTGTCAGTTCTTCTCTCCAACATTTTCTTTTTTTTCGTATTCATTTACTTTCTTCTTTATTTCATCCTTTTTTAATTGTCCAGTTGGTCAGTATATCTTATGCTGATTTCCTTCATATATTCCTGAATATTTTTTATCCATGCATCCTTTTTTTTTTTTTTTTTTTTTTTTTTTTTAATACAGTTCTAAGAACACTTTTAATGCTAATGAATTATTTTCTTGCAGAAGAAAGCATATAATGAGTGGATGAGGAACAGGGGCGTCGAAGAAGCTGAGAGGAGGACGAGAGAGTTATATGCAGAGAGGAGGAGAGAGGTGAAAAAATTAGTAAAAGAGAGTAAGAAGAGAGTGGATGAGGAATTTGGAAGGAATTTGAGTGCAAAGTGGAGGGAATGTAAGAAAATGTTCTGGAAAGAGGTAAAGAGAGCCACACAGGGTGCCAACAAAGTTAGTAGGGGTGTGAAAGATAAAAATGGTAGATTACTAGTGGAGAAGGGAGAAAAAGTGAACAGATGGAGAGAACACTTTAATGAACAGGTGGAGTCCCTCCACGGAACACTGGTCTGTACTGCTCCTGTACAAAATAAAGGAGAAGAGTTAAGGTTTCCTTGGCGACTCTCATATTTCTGAAGAAATCAAGATCTTTCTGATCCAGGTGATCACTGAAGCCTTTCTGCTTTCCATGTGATTCTCTGCACCAACCCAAAGGAACATAATGTAATTATAAAGTATGGTTTTGCTAATATTCTTATATATATATATATATATATATATATATATATATATATATATATATATATATATATATATATTCTTTTTTGAGGGGTGGGGGGACACATTGACCTAACAGCAAAGTAGCTCACTGAAGGGAACACCTGAATGGAAATGAGGATCAATTTTTAGTTTCACTTAACCACTGATCTTTGCATCAAATCTGAGTGTTTCCAATGGTTTTTGGTGTGATTCATTTGATTTTGCCCTTCAAATCTATTGCCAGTCAATGGTTTCAAAGGAATGAATATTTTTGCAATCACCTTAGAATCCACTATTTCTTTTTAGAAATAATGGTCAAAATGAACAGAATCACACCCAAAACCATAGGAAACAGTCAGGTTTGATGAAAAAATATGTGCTGTGGGCCTTACCCTAACCCAACTCAACCTAATGTAACCTAACCACCTAACCCAACCCAACCCAACTCTTAACCTAATGCAAGTATTATTCATTTGCGAGCAAAGTGCATATAATGAAAAATGGTACCTTGTTCCTAGGGTTCTCAACAAGCACCCCAAGTTTGTAAACTTAAAGCTTTCCTTATATAATGCCCTTCATCTTTCCAGTGATTAACACAGCTGCTTTATGTACCTAGTGCCTGTTGCCATTAAAGACGACAACGCAGTGACCTGGCTCATGTATTCCTCTACAAGAGTGGACACAACAGTCGCAGACTCTTGTGTCTCTGCAAACAACGGAAAAGTTCCCATCTGGAGGGAAGGACTACTGCTTAGATTGAAAATATCTGATTTTCCAATATCTGCCATGCTGCTTTGCGTCATCAGCTGACCGGGGTGTTTGTTTACATTCGTCAGTTCAGCTCGAGTACTGTTTTCGCGGGGCCACTTTGGCTTAAGCCAAAGAGCGAAGCCAGGCTTGAGCCTCAGGCCTCACAAAAACGCGCCTTAGTTTTTTGGTGATATTTGAGAATTTTAATGGTGTATATATGTATAGTAAATAAGGCGGTTTTCATTTTAAGGTATGGTCCTATGGTGTATGGTATGGGATGTGCCTCTGAACCAACACTGCAGCTCACCATCCACTTCCTGGGGCAGGGGGGATGGGGAGAGTCTAGAGCTGTTGGCAGGCCCAGGTGGATTCTTCATTCCGGCTCCGATGATTGTTTGGGCTCCAATGATTCTTTGTTTGGTCTCTGATGACTCTTCGTCCAGGCCCTGATGATTCCTTGTCCGGGCAGGTCCTACAGCCAGGCTCGTCGATTCCTCTGAAGGGAAGATGCGTACTCCAGTGTCGACTGCTATGGCAGGTAAATATAAAGATGATAATTTGAATTGTTGTGAGCAGGTGGAGATTGTCAGACGTGAAAGGATTGAACTTGCTGGTGAATCTCTTGAGTGTGTGGAAGAGTTTTGTTATTTGGGAGACATGTTGTGTGCTGGAGGTGGGGCTGGAGCTAGCTCTGTGGCTAGGGTGAGAAGTGGTTGGAAGAAGGTCAGGGAGCTCTTGCCTCTCCTGACATTGAGAGGACTCTCCCTACGTGCTAAGGGGTCTTTGTATGCAGCATGTGTTAGGAGTGTAATGCTGTATGGTAGTGAGACCTGGGCAGTGAAGGAGGAAGTTATTCGCTGGCTTAGACATACAGAAATGACAATGATTAGGTGGATGTGCAGTGCGTCCCTGTGTGCAAGGCCTGGAGGGGCTGGGTTTACGATGGAAGAGTTGAGAGGTAGGATGGGACTGGGGTGTATTGGTGTTGTGATGAGGAGAGGTAGATTGAGGTGGTTTGGTCATGTGGAGAGGATGGGGGATGATAATTGGGTGAGGAAGGTGAGAAGTGTTAATATTGGGGGTGGGGTTATGAGGGGTAGACCGAGAAAGACATGGGACGAGGTCATTAAGTGTGACCTTAGGGTTAAGGGACTGAACAGGGAGGCTGCAATGGATCGTGCAGCGTGGAAAGCCGCCATTAGGTGACCAAGGCCGACACATGCAAGCATGTTGGAGCCTTTAAAAACGAAATGAAACGAAACGAAACGAACAAAAACCTCCGTTATCTGTAGGGGTTAGGTTGTCCACTCAGGAATTTTTTTAAATCGAGGGCATCATATCTGCATAAAAACTCCCAGTGTATGAGTATTTTTTTTTTTTAAATCAGGTGCATCATATCTGCATAAAAACTCCTCATGAGTATTTTTTTAAAATTGAGCGCATCATATCAGCTTATTAACTTCATGTGAGTATTTTGTTTTATCGAGCGCTTCATATCGGCATAAAAACTCCATATGAGTATTTGTTTTTTAATCGAGCACTTCATGGCAGCATAAAAGCTCTAGTGTGTGAGTATTTTTAATAGAGGGCATCATATCAACATAAAAGCTATCTGTGAGTACTGTATTTTTTTTTAATCGAGCACTTCATATCAGCATAAAAACTCCTCTATATGAGTACAGGTATTTCTTTTAATTGAGTGCTTTATGAGTACTGTATTTTTTTTTTTTTTTTTTTTTTTTTTTTTTTTTCCCCTATTGAGTGCCTTGTATGAGCAGGAAGACTAGTAATCACTCTAATATCCAGACGCCCAATATCCAAACATCCCCACTATCCGGACATAAGAATGTTTCATACTGTACTTTTTTCCATACTGTACTTACCTCATTTCACTCTTTAATGTCCTTTATTGGTGTGAATAGGGTGTTAGTAGCTATGCATGTGCAGTAGGAAGGTGTTTTTCTGAGTTAGGCTAGGTTAGGGTCCATAAGCACCAGTCCAGGAGCCAGTCACCAGAATGTTTATTATTGTATGAACCTACTTCTAAACCCTCATTTTATGCTTCTTTTGCATTTATTTCAGTTATTTATGTGCCTTATTGGTGTGATTTGGGTGTTAAATAGGTGCTATGCATGTCCAAAGGGAGTTGTATAGGTGTTTCTCTGAGTTAGGGTCCATAAGTACAAGTCCATAAGCTGGGGCCCAATATCCGGACAGAACCAATATCCGGACCTACCTATGGCTCTATTACGTCGGATATTGGAGTGATTACTGTACTAATGGGTACTTTTTCATATCAAGCACCACATTTGCACAGGAAAACTCTGAACATATGTATACTGTATTTCTTTGTACTGGGGACTTTGTGTAAGTGGAATAGCTTATGTATGGGTATTTTTTTCATACTGGGTATGTCATGTGAACAGGAAAATAATTAGAAATTGGTATTTTTTCACATCGAACATCTTGCATGCACAGGAAAGCTTTTGCATGTGGATATTTGTTTGTATTGAGCACTTCGTATAAGTCGGAAAGCACCTATGTATGGGCATTTTTTCATATTGAGCACCTCATATTAGCAGAAAGACTTTTACATATGGGTAGTTTTTCATATTAAGACCTTGTATAAATAGAAAGTTGAGTACACCGCTTCCCGCCCAATCAGCGAAGTTAAGCAACGTTGGGTCTGGTTAGTACTTGGATGGGTGACCGCCTGGGAACACCAGATGCTGTTGGCATCCCTACGTGTCAGGTTGGGTTGGTGGAGGATTAGTGCCCCTCCCTGTAAAACAATTAACTCTAAGCCCTTGGCCACCCCGGTTGGGATACATGGCGTCTGGCAATGAATGAATGATGAATAAAATAGAAAGACTTTTACGTATGGGTAGTTTTTCATATCAAGCACCTCGTATAAGCAGAACAACTCTTACGTATGGGTATTATTTGACATCGAGGTCTTTTATTGCCAGAAGACTCTTATGTATGGGTATTTTTTCATATCCAGTGCCTCATATCAACAGGAAAACCATTATATACAGGTATTTCTTTGTATTGAGCACTGCCGATAAGAGGGAAAGCTTACATACAGACATATTTCCTATCAACCACATTGTATAAGCAGGAAGACTCGTACGCGTGGGTTTTTTTTTTTTCATTGAGTGCTGATACAAGGCACTCAGTGGAAACAAAAAAAAAACATATGTAAGAGTCATCCTGCTTAAATGAAGTGGCCACTCCTTATGGGATTAGGGCGTCTGACGATAGATAGATAGATAGATAGCCTCGTGTCAACTGGAAGGCTACAGGCAGACCCTGAGATACGATATGCCTAGATGCGATTCACCCGCATAGTGATGGGGGTAGAAATACCATCCTACCCCACTGAACGATGGCCAAACCCTGGTATTTTTTTTTTTTTTTATTATTATTTTTTTTTTATAAACTGCTTTTAGACGTAGACTAATGTGTTTTAGTCACAGGTGGAGTGAACAGTGTCATTTTGGGGTACAGTTTACTAAGTTTGATTTTTTCCAGACATATTTAATGAATTTCAGATTTTATTTTTGGGTTTAGGCGAGGTCTATCTACCTATCTATCTATTACCAGACGCCTCAGTCCCATTTGGGGTGGCCACAAACAAATCGCCTCCATGTTGCCCTGTCCCCTGCCATTTCACTGCCCTGCTCCCAACCAACACCCCATGTTTTTAGGCTTAGTTAGCTTGTTTTAAAGCTATTTAGGGTTAAGGTTAGCTAGAAACTTGTTTTTGGACTCATTTGAGTGGGTTTAGGACTTGGTTGGGTGGAAACCCAAAGCACCCAATTACATCATTAAACCGGGGTTTGCCTGTACTACATAGGGATAATTTTTAAACAGGGCACATCTTATAAGTGGGCAGCTCTTATGTGTGGGTGAAGCCAACAGGTCTGTACGTTGGCAGCTCTTATGTGTGGGTGAAGCCAACAGGTCTGTACGTTGGCAGCTCTTATGTGTGGGTGAAGCCAACAGGTCTGTACGTTGGCAGCTCTTATGTGTGGGTGAAGCCAACAGGTCTGTACGTTGGCAGCTCTTATGTGTGGGTGAAGCCAACAGGTCTGTACGTTGGCAGCTCTTATGTGTGGGTGAAGCCAACAGGTCTGTACATTGGCAGCTCTTATGTGTGGGTGAAGCCAACAGGTCTGTACGTTGGCAGCTCTTATGTGTGGGTGAAGCCAACAGGTCTGTAAGTGGGCAGCTCTTATGTATGGGTATTTTTACCTGTGGTGAAGCTGACAGGTCTGTATATCTGGGGATCTTTTTCATATTTCTCCTTCTGGAACATCTGCTTTTGGAGAGCTCAGAGCAAAATTCTTATGAAATACAAAGTTGTGCAGGTTGAAATTTTTAATCGATTTTATCATGTCAGCTGTTCCGTTGGCTGACACATCAACTGACTGTTATGTGACTTTCTGTTTGGATTATAAAGAGTCATTTTAGTGACTTATGAAATGCAGAGTTCCTTGGCTTGAAATTTTGAGTTGAATTGACATGTTAGCTGTTGCATCAGCTGATTATTTAGCAGTTTTCAGTTTTGTCCATAAGAAGACCTTTTAATAAAACAGTTTCACATTCTACGAGTTTCAAAGAAACTTTTTAAATTGGCTGCAGTAGTTTTGCTGCAGGTCTATGAAGATAGTTTCTTCTTATTTCATATTGAGCACCTCGCATAGAGAGGAGGAGTTGCATATGGGTAGTTTTTCATATCCACTACCTCATCAGCAGGAAAACCTCTCTCTCTCTCTCTCTCTAAATCTATCTACACCATATCTAACAACAGTATAACCAGACGCCATAATCCCATAAGGGGTGGCCATTTGTCTTTTGAGTTAGTTGTTTTTCCATATGTATATTTTTGTGAATGGAGGGCCTTGTGTAAGCAGGCAAACCAGCCTATAAATATTTTTCCACAAAGCAGATTATATAACCTGGATAATATATCGATCTGTCTATCGCCA
Source organism: Coenobita brevimanus (assembly GCF_032717465.1). Lineage (NCBI taxonomy): Eukaryota > Metazoa > Arthropoda > Malacostraca > Decapoda > Coenobitidae > Coenobita > Coenobita brevimanus. Next base: position 45,804,657 of record NC_137057.1, read on the forward strand.
TACTCCATAATCCCATATGGGATGGCCACAAACAAATTGTCTCCACGTCACCCTGTCCCCCGCCATTTCCCTGCCCTGCTCCAAATTCACACACCCCTCTCTCATATACCTCTCCACTCCATCCCTCCATCTCATCTTTGGCCTCCCCCTCCCTGATGTATGAAAATATCTTAGCAGGGGGAAGTCCACATATCGCTTTTTTCGGAATGGCTTGGGCTCCAGATACTCGGTTCTAGTGAGGTGTTATTGTATGTAGAATTGTTTTAAAAAAAGGAAATATTGGGTAGGGAAATGTGGTGGTGGTGGTGGTGGTGGTGATGATGATGGTAGGGGTGGTGGTGGTGGTGGTGGTGGTGGTGATGATGGTAGGGGGTGGTGGTGGTGGTGGTGATGGTAGGGGGTGGTGGTGGTGGTGGTGATGGTAGGGGGTGATGGTGGTGGTGGTTGTGATGATGGTAGGTGGTGGTGGTGAGGTGGTGATGATAGATGGTGGTTGTGATGATGGTAGTGGTGGTTTGTGGTAGTAATTGTGATGGTGGTTATCCTGTGTGAAATCAATCATTATCATTGGTGTAACTCTCATCATCATCATCATCCTATAGATAATGTGTGTGTGTGTGTGTGTGCTTACCTAATTGTTCTTACCTAATTGTATCTTTACAGGAATGAGTCCAGCTCGTACTGTCCCGTGTCTTAAACCATGTTTATCGTACATATCCTTAAATGTGTGAATTGTTTTGGCATAGTATTTCATTTGGTAGTGCATTCCATTGATCAGTTGCTATATTTGGGAAACTAAATTTCCTTACGTCTTTATCACCTCACGATGCAGTTTTTTTTGCAGTGTCCTCTTGCTGATGTATCCCTATAGGTTAAGTAATCATTTATGTCTATTTTCTCCTTCCCTGATACGCATTGATATAGCATAATCATGTCACCTCTTTTCCTTCTCTCCTGTAGTGTTGGTAGATTCAGTTTTTTTAGTCTTTCATTGTAGCTTAGATCTCTTCAGCTTGGTATCCATATTGTAGCAGCCCTTTGAACTTTTTCGATCTTGTCTATGTGTTTTTTGAGATGAGGACTCCAGACTACTGATGCATATTCCAGGGTTGGTCTGATGAATGATGTTATTATCCTTCTTAGCATGTCTTCATTTATGTATGTGAATGCTATTCTCATATTTGCAAGCAATGTATACATGTTCCGTACCTTCTCGCTGATGTGGTCAGCCGGAGATAGTCTGTTTTTGATAATCACACCTAGGTCCTTCTCTCTTTCTGATGTGTATAGGGTTTTATTTCCTAGCTTATAATCCCAATCAGATCTTTTTCCACTTTTACCAAACTTGATTACATGACACTTGTCCACATTGAATTCCATTTGCCATGTATTACTCCATTTATGAAGTTTATTTAATTCTTCTTGTAGCTCTTTACAAGAGTCTGTGTTAGTAATTCTCCTTTGTATTTTTGCATCATCTGCAAACATATTTAGATAGCTTTCATTTCCAGTGTTACTCTCTGTATCATTTATATACACTTAAAACATGATTGGTGCCAGCACTGAGCCCTGTGGAACTCCACTAGTCATTTCTCTTCCGTGATGAGTAATTTCCCCTTAGTACTGTTCTCATTCTCTTTTTATGAGAAAATCTTGCATCCAAAAATACAGTTTGCCTCGAATTCCTCCTTGATGGTACAGTTTCCATAAAAGTCTTTGGTGTGGTACTGTGTCAAAAGCTTTCTTGAAATCTAAATAGATACTGTCCACCCATCCTTCTCTTTCCTGTAATGTGTCTGTTACTCTGTCATAGTAGCTCAACAGATTAGTAACACATGATTTTCCTTTTCTGAAACCAAACTGTCTTTCTGTTATGATACTGTGTTCTTCTAGATGATTTACCCAAGCTTTTCTTATAAGCTTTTCTAATACCTTGCTTACAACACTGGTTAGTGATACTGGTCAGTGGTTGAGTGGATTTTGTCTATTCCCTTTCTTGAATAAGGGAACAATGTTTGCTTTCTTCCAGATATCAGGTAGTTTACCTTGTCTCAAGGATTTCTTGAAAATTAAAGATAATGGTTTACTTAACTCCTTTGCACATTCATGTATCACCCAACGTGAAATTTCATCAGGACCATTTGCTTTTCCTTTGTCTAATTTACTTAACTCCTCCTGTATTACTTTTTCTGATATTTGTATATCTGGTAGTGTATGTGGGCATGCATGTTCCACATAGTCCCTCTCAAAATTTTTCTTTAAAAACTTATTGGAAATTCTTTAGTGCTTCACAAATATCCTTCTCTTGTGTATAGGTGATTCCCTTGTCCGTAATGGATTGTATTTTATTTTTTACTTTGTGTGTGTGTGTGTGTGTGTGTGTGTGTGTGTGTGTGTGTGTGTCTAATGAGAGAGGAGGGGGAGGAAAGGGGGGGGATGGAGGGGAGAGAAAAGGTAAGGAGGGATGGAGGGGAGAGAGGAGGTAAGGGGGGATGGAGGAAAAGTGTTTTTCAAGGAGGAGGAAGAGGGAAGGAAGATTGATGACAAGAGATGGAGAGAGAAGGAGGAGAGAGGAAGGAAAGAAAAAAAGAAAAAGGAAGGAGAGAGAGAGAGGTAGAGGAAAGATGGGGGGGGAACTAGTGGGGGTGGAGGGAAGGGAGGATGTAAGGAGGGAGAGGGACAGGAGGAAGAGTGCTTTTCAGGGAGGAGGAAGAGCTGGAAGGAAGAAGGAAGACAAAGGAGAGGGAGAGAGTGTTGGAGGAAAGAGGGGGGGGGAACTAGTGGGGGTGGAGGGAAGGGAGGATGTCAGGAGGGAGGAGAATTGGAGGAAGAGTGCTTTTCAGGGAGGAGGAAGAGGTGGAAGGAAAAAGGAAGACAAGGAGGAGAAGGAAGGAAGGAAGGAGAGAGAGAGGTGGAGGAAAGAGGGGCTTGAAGGGAGGGAGGAGGTGGTGGAGGGGGGGAGGAAACTAGTGGGGGGGAGGGAGGGAGGGAAGGAATGCGGGGTAGGTGGAATGTGCCGGCTTGTGGTCAGTCAGGCTCCAGCAATTACAGGGGAAGGGTCTGCAATTTTGGTAAGATATTTTTCCTTTCTCTTTCTAATAAGTATTTTTTCTCTCCAGTAATTACATTTCTCTCTCCATTAATTGCTTCTGTGGTGATATTGATTTTAATTTGTATTGTAAATAGGCCTGAGTGTTTCTAAAGCCTACTCAGATGATTGAAAGGGTAAGAAAGTAACTTAACAGAGCTGGGTGTGAACTCTGGGGTGGGGTGTATGTATGTGGAGCTTGGGTTGTGTGTGTATTTTGTGTGTGTGTGTGTGTGTGTGTGTAGATTTTGGGTGTGTATGTATGTGTGTAGATTGTGGTGTTTGTGTGGAGTTTGGATTGTGTATGTGTGTGGATTTGGGTGTGTGTGTAGGGTTTGGGTGTGTGTGTGTGGATTTGGGGGTGACTGTGTGGAGTTTGGGGTGTCTGTGTGTGGAATTGTGGTTTTGTTTGTGTATGGATATTTTGATTTCTTATTGAGATTTTCTTGTGATGGCTTATAAGGAATATTCTTTTTCAGGGGTGTGAGTTGGGGAGAAGGCAGCCTGATAGTGAAGAAGAAAAAAGACCTGGATGTTCAGTAATTGGCCATGTAGCTGTAGAGAGACTGCTACCACAACCACAACTACCACAACCACAACCATCTTTGGGGGACATTTAATTGGATACTTACTAGGTGAATATTCCGGAACCTTCTCAATTTTATTATTAATAATATTAATATTATTATTATTATTATTATTATTATATTTTATGCATGCTACCTGGACGGGTTAGATATATAACTTTCCCAGCTAATTTATAAAAATAGTTTGAGTTTTTAGTGACAGACCCCCAGCCTTCACAGTTTATGGCCAAGTGTACCCTGATTGGGAGGGTAATTTTGACTATAGTAGGACTCGCGTACGTTTGCGGCTGTGGTGTGGCCCGCACCTGTGTACAATGGTGCCACGTTTCCCCAACTTGCAATGTGAAACGGAAGCTATTTATGTACAAGGCAACACAAATACGATGAATTCAGATGAATAAAACTTACACTTGTGTATTTTGATGGATGAATCAACAGTAATCTTATTATGCATAAAATATTTATACAGTAACACAGAAACATGGCATACATATTGTACAGTGTTGCTAAAAGAAATTATAGTCACTTTTAATGTTTTTTAGCGTGGTTTTAGGGTGGGTAATAATATTACAGTTATGGATATAAGATATTGAGCCTGAAAAAAGAAGAAATATGCCAATATCCAAAGTAAAAGAAATAATTCATATAATTCTTGTGGGTGGCAATACTGACACACCCAGTCTGGCCTAAGGTAAAGTACAGTACGTACCTGCGTAGACCCAAGCATAGCTTGTACAGGTGTTGCTAGGGAAAAATGCTCACATTTACTGGCTTTCACCATAATTTTAAGGGCAAGGAATAATCACATTTATAATCATAAGCTAATATGTAGGACAAAATAGTAGGCATATGCCAATACCGAAGTAAAAAAAAAAAAACATTATTCACTCGCGAGCGGCAACACTTCCACACCCAGTCGGTGGCCTTGATCTCAGGGGTGTGGAAATGATGTCAAATTTACAATATATACAATATTATGTAAAAGAAAATATCCAAAATGTCTCTTGCAATAAAAGAGAGAGAGATGAGTGGTGGTGGTGGTGGCATTGTCAGGCTGAGAGAGAGATGGAGGAAGGGGAAGGAGAATGAATGAATGAAAATCAATCATGGTACTGCAATAACGGGTCATCTGTCGCCGTATACAAAAAATGATAAATATCACAATATAACAAAACCAAATTAACAAATGAAAGCACAATTATAAACAACTTATAAAAGAATCAAAAGTACTCAGGGTGGCTCACATCTCCCACCAGGAGAGAGAGAGAGAGAGATAACGGTTTAGAAAATGTGGGAACACTGTACACAGGTGCGGGCCACACCACAGCTGCAAACTTAGGCGAGTCCTACTACAGTAACCAAGGAGACTTATGACCAAGGCTGTTCGTAAAGATTCCTAACCCCTTTTCGGTTACTTTATGGCCAAGTGTAGAGATTGGAAAGGTAATTTTGACTAGTAACCAAAGAAACTCTTGACCAAGGCTGTTCGTAAAGATCCCTAACCCCATTTCAGTTACTTTTTGGCCAGGTGTAGTCAGATTAAATCATTCCATAACTAAGGTTCATAAAATTCCATGCAAAGACTATGTAAAGATTCCTAACTCCCTTTCAGTTACTTTATGGCTGTGTAGTCAGATTGAGATGGTAATTTGGGCTAGTAACCAAGGAGACTCATTACTTAACAAAGGCTAAAATTCCGTGCAAGAATAGAACTATGTAAAGATCCTTAAGCCTTTTTTCAGTTAATTTATGGCCAAATGTAGAGATTGGAAAAGTAATTTTGACAAGTAACCAAGGAGACTCATGACCAAGGCTCTTTATAGATCTCTGACCCTTTATTCAGTTACTTATTGGCCAAGTGTAGTCAGATTGGAAAGGTAATTTTGACTAGTAACCAAGGAGACTCATTCCCTAAGACTCAAATTTCATGCAACAACTTTTCAAAGATCCCTAACTCCGTTTTAGTTAATGCCAGGTGTAGTCAGATTGATGCTTTTGATGCGTATTTTGACTAGTAACCAAGGAGACTCATTCCCTAACCAAGGCTCAAATTCCATGCAGCAACTATTCAGAGATCTCTAACTCCTTTTCAGTCAGTGGTTGGCCAGGTGTAGCTAGATTGGAAAGATAATTTTGACTAGTAACCAAGGAGACTCATGATCAAGGCCCTATGTAATGATCCCTAGCCTGATTTCAGTTACTTTATGGACAAGTGTAGTCAGATTGGGAGGTAATTTTGACTAGTAACCAAGGAGACTCACAACCAAGGCCCTACATATTGATCCTTAGCCTAATTTCAGTTACTTTATGGCCAAGTGTAGGCAGATAGGAATGGTAATTTTGACTAGTAACCAGGGAGACTCATTCCCTAACTAAGGCTAGTATTCCATACAGGAACTATGTAAAGATCCCTCACCCCTTTTCAATAAGCTGATGGCAAGTAGTAGTCAGATTGATGGTAATTTTGACTAGTAACCAAGGAGACTCATTCCTTACTCATGACCAAGGAGGCTCTTCATAATTTTCAGTTTATGGCAAAGCAGTCAGATTGGGGAGGGGTAATTCTGGCTAGTAACCAAGGAGACTCATTCTTGACTCATGACCAAGGCTTTGTAAAGATCCCTAGCCCCTTTTCAGTTAATTGATGGGCAGGTGTAGTCAGATTAGGAGGGCAGTTTTGACTAATAACCAAGGAGACTCACAATAGCTTTGCCCAGGTGTTCATTCCTTTGTAAATTATTTCACATAGCGCATTGGCAGGAAAAAAGCAATGGTATGGCTGTACATTCATCCCATAGCACTTCTTTGTGACTAGCATCATGTTCTAGTGTTTATCTGATTACAATTCAGCATTCAGAATGGAGATGGCAATTTTAGGCCAAGGTAAAGTAAAAGCAAGCTAGTAACCAAGGAGACTCATAGCACTTGTTCATGACTAGCATCAGATTTTAGTTGTAAATTGTAATAGTAACCAAGGAGACTTATTCTTGACCCAAAACCACAGCTCGTCAGATGCAACCACATCTTCGTATCTTTTGTGGGAGTGACCAGTCCGATTTTAGTAGTTGTAAATTGGAATAGTAACCAAGGAGACTCATTCCTAACTCATAACTACAGCTCGTCAGATGCATACACATCTTCGTATTTTTTTTTGCAGGAGTGACTGATTCAGAAGTGGCTATAGGTATAAAAACAACTTTCCACTTTGAATACCTGGCTGTAACAAAATTTTATTAGAATATGATGCCATGCCCTTCTTTTTTGGTTTAAAATATCATAGCATCATGAATTTTGAAGTGTAACTGGAGATGAGTAGAATGTTGCTAGTCATGAAGAAGTGCTGTGGAAAGGGTACTCTATAGCATTACCTTGTTCTGCCACTGAACTGTGTGGGATGGACTGCATAAGGCAAAATATAGGCCAAGTAGAAGGTAGAAGAAGTAGTGCTATATACTGTATAACTGTCTAAATGTGAATAATATGTATTATGTTCCTACAATCATTGCAGTGGTGTTCCTGTGGCGGCCTTGGGTTTGTGTGGGTGTAAGTGAAATACAAGAAAGCAGGGTTCCAGAGAGATGGCAGTGTGATGGCGGTTCAAGAGGAGTGAAGGGAGACTGCCTGTTGAACTCAGAGTAGCAGAGGGACCACAGCTGCTTGGAGAGGTTGAAATCTGTTGTGATGGGTATAGTACTGTCTCCTGTCTCTCTTGTCTGTTTTTACTGTCTCTTGTCTGTCTCTTTTCTGTCTATCTTGTCTGCCTCTCCTGTCACTCCTGTTTGTCTGTTAGTGTAGGCAGGTAACTATGGAGGGTAGAATTGAGCAAGGACACTCATTCTTACATTATAGCCAAGGATGAGATGGAGGGATGGAGTGGAGAGATGGGGGAGGGGGTGTTAGTTGGAGGGATGGAGAGTAGATACTAGTAGATAAGGGAGAGAGAATATGTGTACGAGGGAGGAGTGTGGGTAGATATGGTGGAGGGAGGGTGTGAGTTGGAGGGATGGAGAGTAGATACTAGTAGATATGGTAGTGAGAATGTGTACGAGGGAGGAGTGTGGGTAGATATGGTGGAGGGGGTGTGTGAGTCGGAGGGATGGAGATGAGAGGGGGGTGTGTGAGTTGCAGGGATGGCAGTGAAATGGCAGAGGACAGGACAGTGTGGAGGAAATTTGTGGCCACACCTTACAGGATTAAGATGTCTGGCAATAGATAGATTAGATAGATATATAACTGAATTTCCATCAAGCACACTGTATTGATGTGGGAGTGGTAGTTACGTCCAGTGAAAACATGTAGTAACCAAGGAGACTCATCCATACCTCCATAACTATAAAATTAATGAAACTGTAATTAATTAAGTACTAGATTTGTGAGAATGGGCCAGTTCCATCAGGTGAAGGACAGACTACAGTATAGCTAAGTGGCAAGATTATTTTTTCCTTGGTTAAGAAATCTAAGTGAGATGGAAACACAGATTTTACTCTTAAATTGGTATAGCTTTTTGTCCTTTTGTGGAGGGATACAGCTTAATGCCAGATTGACATTATCTTGCCTGTACACCTTTCTCATAGCCCAGAGGTCAGCAACCCTTAAAGCTACAAGAGCCATTTGTTTTAAAGTTTCAAAAAATGTAGTACTCTTGGAGCCGCAATACAAAAAATTCTGAAACTGAAATCTGCAGTATTCTAAACAAAACATTACGGTAATACTGTTTGATCTACTTATAGTATATTGTAGATCTTTTCAAAGTTTCATAAAAATGTAGTACTCTTGGAGCCGCAATACAGAAAATTCTCATAAACCAAAATCTGCAGTATTCTAAATTTAAACAAAACATTACGGTGATATTGTTTGATCTGCTTATAGTATAGATCTTATCAAAGTTGAATGAAAAATCTAATGTTGCCTTGCATGTATAATATGATGCCTTTGTTCTGAAAGAATAAATGGTTATTTATGAAGCTCCTGGAGCCACAAAAGTGTCCTGAGAGCCGCGTGCGGCTTCTGAGCCGCAGGTTGCCGACCTCTGCCATAGCCCTTCTTTAGCATAATTAACAAGTCGTTTAGATGCAGGTGTTAGAGCAGTTAACAGACTATACAGTAGACTATGCAAGAAAGATTAGGGAACAGTTGGTACATTATGACCTAAGGTTTATCCAGTGTGGGTGAAGGCATTGGTAAAGTATATATCTACAGAGGTGGTCATAGAAATTTACTGTCCATTGCATTGGGCATGTGGAGAGAATGGAGGATGACAACTGGATGCAGCGGGGGAGAGGTGTGAGTGTTGAGGGTAGAGTTAAGGGGTAAATTGAGATGGTTTTGGGAGGCAGGATGGGACTGGAGTGTAGTGGTGTTGTGATTAGGAGGGGTAGAGTGAGATGGTTTGGGCATGTGGAGAGGATGGGGGATGACATTTGGGTGCGGAGGGTGAGAGGTGTGAACGTGGAGGGTAAAGTTGAGAGGCCGACTGAAAGACCTGGGATGAAGTCGGTGTCCTCAGGGATAAAGGGCTGGACAGAGAAGCTGCTAGAGATCAAGCAGCATGGAGAACTGCCATTAGGTGATCAAGGCTGATGTATGGAAGCATCTTGGAGTTTTTATAAATGAATGAATGAAGGAAATAAGTTCCTTTTTCCCGCTCTATTAGGCGGGTAAAGATGTTGAGGTATAAATGTAAGTCTATCTATCTGTCTATTGCCAGATGCCACAATCCCATAAGGGGTGGCCATTTGACTTTGAGTTATTTGTTTTATGGTGCTTCCTCTATTATTTCTTTCCCTGTCCTTCCTTTCTGCACCCTTCCTCACTCCAGCATAAGGTGAAAAAGATCAGGATGAAGGAAAATGAAGATTGTTCCTAGCTAGTTTGCTGTTTGCATTTGCGTAAGTTGAATAGGGAAGTAGCATTATACTGTATAGGAATAAATGCATTGGTTACTAGGCATATTTGGGTGTTAACATACCGTATTTCACTGAGAAACTTATTTACTAGAGCCCTTAACTCATTTTTTGGGTTCATGCTTATCTGGATATGAATCTAGGAGACTTCATGCTAAAATTCCCCTTCTGCAGTCCACCATCCTCCTCCTGAGGGATAGGTACATATGTGTATGGCAAGAATATTAACTGATAGACTCCTTGAAATGGCTGGTTTGATACAGCCTTCAGTATGTCCTTCAGCCTAAGATTTAACTAGTGTTGATGGTTGAGGTAGCACTGGCATTGTAGTTCAAGGGTGGAGTTGTAAAGCATGTTTGTACTTTAGGGCAGTATGACGAGGGCAGCTTGATGGCAGAGGAGGCCACCCCTGCTGTGGTGGGTGTCTGGTGGTAGACATCCACCACCACCACCACCAGTGATGAAGGGGAGCAACTTGGCTGGATACTACAAGATGAGTACATTTAAAAATGTTATACATATTCACTTAGGTGCCAGTCTGTTGAAATAACCATTGATGGGCCAGTGGAGTGTTTCATACATAACGTATAGTTTTCTATAAATCTTGCTGTGGTGCTGCTTTTGTTAATTGCCAGTTGGTTGCAGAACTTGCCTCAGTAGGTGTTAGTCAAAATGCACTGCAACTTGTGCTTAAATAGCTGAGGAAGCTAAAGTTGCAAGAATCATGCAGAACATTAAAAACTCAATTTTGCTAAGTGGAATTATTTGCAGTAAGTGTGCTGCAGTGAAATTGGCAGTGCTAACAACCATATCCCAGGAAATGATCACTGCCACCCCATGTGCCTTAGGTTTCATTCTTAACTTTGGAGACTTGCAACAGAAGACAGATAGCCATTGTTACCCCATCAGTAAATAAAATATCCCCAGAGCTGGATAAAACCATTGGCTGTGGCAGGGGTGAATTAACACACAACAGGAAGCTCCCTGACATCTCTTCTGTAATGATTTGTTTTAGGGGTTAAACTTAAGTCAGTTGGAGACCCCTGCATTCAAAAGGAAGCTCCCTAACACCTCTTCCTTAGCTATTTATCTAGGGAAATCAGTGGTGTGATAGTAAAGCCTTGTCTTATATACAGATTTCTAAGTTCCATTGGTACTTGATGTTCTCTCAAATGCCTTGATTTTATTTTTAATGGAGAGTAACAGTTGGGTGTGGAAGGTGATAAGTGGCAAGGTTGAGGGTAGGGGTGAGAGGCAGACTGAAAAAGATCTGGGAAGAGGGCATAGGGTGTGACCTCAGGGCTAGAACTGAATACGGAGGCTGCCAGAGATTGAGCAGTGTGGTGAGCTGCTATTAAGTTATGAAAACCAACGCATTCAAGCATGTTGGAGCCTTTATAAACGATATGATAGCAGTATTTCCAGAGTCTATATAAATGATACGATAGCCGTATTTCCAGAGTCGATATAAACGATACGATAGCTGTATTTCCAGTCTATGTAAATGATACGATAGCTGTATTTCCAGTCTATGTAAATGATATGATAGCTGTATTTCCAGTCTATATAAATGATACGATAGCTGTATTTCCAGTCTGTATAAACTATACGATAGCTGTATTTCCAGAGTCTCTATAAACTATACGATAGCAATATTTCCAGAGTCTATATAAACAATACGATAGCTGTATTTCCAGTCTGTATAAATGATACGAGAGCAATATTTCTAGAGTGAATATAAATGATACGATAGCAATATTTCCAGAGTCTGCTGTATATAAACAACACGATAATATTTTAGTCTATATAAACAATACGATAGCAATATTTTTAGAGTCTATATTATAAATGATACGATAGCAATATTTCCAGAGTCTGTATAAATTATACGATAGCAATATTTCCAGAGTCTGTATAAATGGGTGTAGGTGTAGAGTAGGTCAGTGGGTGTTGTAGATTAGGTCGGTGGGTCTGGGTGTACATTAGGTCAGTGGGTGTAGGTGTAGAGTAGGTCAGTGGGTGTGGGTGTAGATAGAAACACAGCTAATGTGTTGTTGTATTTCCAGGAAACAGATGGCGTCTAACAAGATCTATGAAGAAGATATCAAGATGGCAAGATGAAGCCAGCTGGGTAAATAAGCCAGCTGGGTAGAGGAATATGCTGTATGTTTGAAGAAGATTGGTAATGTGTTAAAACTGCATCTCAATCATTTTGCTTTAACTTGGCCTAAAAATACCTTGCTAGTCACGAAGAAGTGCTGTGGAAAGGTTTCAACGACCTAAATTTACCATCTTTGAATCGTGTTTAGCTATACTGTATCAGATCAAAATTAGTGATGTTAGTCATGCAGTGCAGTGGAAAGGTTGTAGGGCCAGTGATTGTGTCTTTGCTACTGAACTAAGTGAAGTCAGCTGTCAAAGGATATGTCTTGGCCAAGTTTAAGTGAAAGAACTGTAGTTGTGTGTACAGAAAGTCCTCGTTTATGCTAGTCATGAAGAAGTGCTGTTTTCATGTACTTTAAATCGAAGTAATTGTCATTGTATTCCCTGGCTGGTTTATATGGTAGTGCTGAAGTGATGTATTTTGTGGCCAGGAGAACAGGAACATGTTGGTCTGCTGGCTGAATTGGCCCTTATCCTGTAGTCCACCACATTCCTTTATGGGATGGTAGGGAGGTATTAGACTAGTAACCAAGGAGACTCATGTACTCCACCATCCTTGGAGGATAAGGGAGGGAATTGGGGCATGTTTTGTTTGATGGCATTGTGAATTGAAGTACGTTGTTGATCAACCCCAGTCTGCCTGGCCAAGCAGTCCTATCAACCACAGGCAAGCAACAGCCTTGCCACCTCATTTAACAGCCTTGCCACCTCATTTAATGAACCAGTGTTCCCTTGTGGCTGACAGTGCCCTGCAATGGCAAGGTGCGTTGAATAGTGTGGAGGTTCGGTTCCTGGATGGATGCTGCATTTGCATAATCCAGTTAACATGGGCACCATAGCAGGCCCCACATCACCCCATTATTTGGTGATATGGTTACCGCCCAACATTATAAATGGTTTCCTGGGTTGCAGGAAACCATTAGGCCTGTCACCTGGTGGAAAACCACATGAAGTGGAAAGAAGAGAAAAAGTGACAGGAAGGAAAGGGAGAAGTAGGGAGTGAGGACAAACAGAATGATAAAGTTGAAGGAAGAATAGTTAGTACTACAGTGCAACCTCAAAAGTTTGCAAACCTCTAAAGTTCAGTTGCCGTAATTTATGAAAAATGTCATTTTTATTTCCCAAACTTAGCTCAGAAATAACCAGAGACTAGTAAAAAAAAAAAAAAAAATACCCAGCTACACCCATCTGGTACTGATGACCTGACCATAAAGCGTGTGGTCACCCATAATAATAATAATAATAATAATTTCCTTTCCTTCTCTTGGGTAAGCTCTTTATTATGAGTCAGTTTTATTGTATCCAAATTTGACAATAATTGTGGCTTCAAACAGGTGTCCTGGCTTTACCAATTAGTGCAGTGCTGGGAACAAAAATGATGCAGTATAAGAATGCAGCCACAAGTACTTAGTGTGTGTTGTGAAATGATTGGTGATGGCAACTACCATGTATGACAAATTTGACAGTTCTCAGTGCTGTACCAACTGAAACTAGAGTAAATAACTCATTGCAGGTGTTGTCAAAGATAGCGGTGGTGTTAAACCTGACAGTGTATGACATTACAAAGCAGTGTGATAAGGTTAAGTTTTTGAGTGGAATTATGGTAAATATTCCTTTATCACACAACACCATGCAACACCACTTGTCAGACAACTGATTTTATTCACTTTTGACTGAAGCATGATTGTTGGTAGGCAGCAGTCTTAGTGTAATTCTAATAGATCATTTGCATCACAGTTAAACCACTGTGCAATTTGTTTTTGAGCAGATATAAACCACCACTATCATCCATTTTCTTTTTTCACACACACACAATGTACTTATGTATTTCATCACTGAGATTGCAGTATTTCTGCAAGATTATAGTAATGCAGACTGGCAGTAATTGTACGTATCATAAAATGTCATAAAATAAACTGTGTAATCAGTGCACAATATGTGAAGTGTAGCATCACGTATGGGTTGGTTATATGGTTACCACCCAGCATTGTAAATGGTTTTCTGGCTTACAGAAAGCCATTAGGCATGTTACTCAATGTAAAGCCACCTGAAAAGGAAGGAGTAATAAAAATAGACAGGAAAGATGTGAGAAATAGGTAGAGAGGAGGACAGAAACAAAAATAATGGAGATAGTGGGCAGTGCTACATCAAGGAGTGGATGGTGGTTGCTGAAAGATGTAAATATTCATGTTCAGTACTGTAGTTTTTACGTAAATAAATGAATGCATAATTACTGTCCCTTACAACTTACGGATTGATGTTAAATATGAATACAACTGCAAAGTGTTTTAGAACAAGGGGACATACACAAGATAAGGAAAGGAAATGTGAAGGAAACACTTCATGGTTTGTAGCGATTATTGTACTGATCCTTGAGTTAAGAGATGAGATAAATGGTAGTGTTAACAATGGAAAATAGGATGCCTGAAGCCAGCTAGTTAGCCCAGACAACAAAGCTTGTGTCCAAAGCATGTCTAAACCATGAGAATTAAGACAGCCACAGAAATGCTTTATAAAAAGTTCAAAATTTTCAAAAGTATCAAAAGGACACACGAACTTCGAATTTAAGAGGTTGCACTGTATATCAAGTGAGTGGATGATCAGTCACCTACCACCTGCAGGACTAGTAACCAAGGAGACACATGAAAGCAAGCCTCCTGTACCTGTAAAGTGTATTGGTATAGCACATTGATATGACTAGTAGCCATAACCAAGGAGACTGCCACCTCATGAAGGCAACTTTCTCCATTGTCTGTTAAATTTGTTATAGCATGTTATCAAACCTGACAGATTCTTGTTCCCTTTTGTCTCAGTTGATGGCAGTGTGTAGTGTGATTGGAGGGTTGATATGACTAGTAACCAAGGGTGATGGTATCTAGGGCTGGTGGTGGTACTGTCAAAGCTGAGGCAGTGTGGCCATGTGTGGATTACCACTAGGGTGTGGGAAGGAATTGCAACTTGTTCACTGTTTGGTGAGAGGCTGTGTATGTGGTGTTAGAGGTAGACTGTGAAAAATGATGACATGGTGTGTGCAGTGTATGTGTGTGGGGGGGGGGAGCATATGGAGATTTCAGGCATGAAAGGATTAGTCTTGCTGTTGAGTGTGTGGCGGATTTTTTTAATATTTATTTTGAGGACATGCTATGTGCTGGAGGTGGAGCTGGTGTTAGCTGTGTGGCTAGGGTAAGGAGTGGCTGGAGGAAGTTCAGAGAGCTGTTGCCTCCTGACATTGAGAGGGCTATCCCTCAGTGCTAAGGGATCTTTGTATGTGGCACGTGTTAGGAGTGTAATGCTGTATGGTGGTGAGACTTGGGCAGTGAAGGATGAGGATGTTCATAGGCTTAAACATACAGTAATGACAACAATTAGATTTGTGTTTAGTGCATCCTTGAATGACAGGCCTTGGGAGGGGTGTTAGGACTGCAGTTGAAGAGTTCAGAAGAAGAATGGGACTTGAATGTATTGATGTAGTGATGAGTAGGGGTAGGTTGAGATGGTTTGGACTTGTGGAGAGGATGGAGGGTGAGAGCTGTGATTGTTTAGGGTCGAGTTGTGAGAGGCAGACTAAAAAAAGACCTGGGATGAAGTCAGCATGAGACGTCAGGGATACGGGACTGGACAGGGAGACTGCCAGAGATCATCAAGTAGTATGGAGAGATGGCATTAGGTGACCAAGGCTATGCAGGCATGTTGAAGCCTTTGTAAGCGATAGGAAAATAAACGAAGTAACCAAGGAGACTGTCATACCTCATAATTAAGGACCATCAAACAATGCAACCCCTCTCCCGCCCCACTTTTTTAAATCAGTGCAACCCCACTATTTATTAATTTTTTCCAACAATGCAACCCCTATCCCTCCTATCTTTCTTTATTTTTTTTTTTTTTTTTATCAAACGGCGTAACCTATCCCCCCCCCCTTTTTTTTTTTTTTCTCACCAATGCAACCCCTCTCATTCTCCAGGGTCTTCATGTATTTTTTTTTTTTTTTCCCAATTCTGTCAGTTGATAAGTGTTTCTGTAAAGCTTAGTCAGGGTGCAGAATTTTCCATTACCAGTTGTATGGTGGGAATACTCTTAGTTTAGGCCATACCTGTGGCTAATCGAGGACATCTGTATATGCACTGTACAGTATTTGTGGATGTGGGAGCATCTCTTGGCCAGTCAGTTAGACCATATGATTTTTCAGCAGAACTTCACTCGTGTAGATTTTAATATATTGTGGCCCTTCATGATCCCACATCCATTACTTATATATTTTTATGTGCTGACCATATTTTCTTTATTCCAATAAATGTATCTTTAATGTAAATGCTTCTTTAATATAAATGTTTCAATATTTTGTGTAGTGGAGTAGAGTTTATCACCTTTTAAGACTAATGAAAAACAGCTTGATTTTGACAAGGCAGTCTTATAATTTCCGATATTTGAGAGGTAGTAGAATTAATTGTGCTTTTTAAATCTAATGTCAGTTGCTTTACCAATGAGTGAAGTATTGCTGCAACTTTTAATCCAAATACTAAACACACAACCAAAGAACTGCAGCTAAAAAAAAAAAAAAATGCATACTCCTGATGCAGGCCAAAAATTATTTGAAACATCTGGACATATTGCATCAGTGGCACATAGTGATGCAGCTTGCCAATTTTTATTCCATCTGACTACTGTTGCATGTTTATCTCATTTGTACTGCTGTGTCAATGGTCACTGCCCCTCCGAAACATCTGCTTGCATCCCTCCACCACCCTGGCGGGTGCATAGCACCTGTCTAGCAGCAAACTCTCATCCGTTTTCTGTCCAGCTCTCAAATGCAGGAGTTAACCTTCATGTACGCAGTAGGTCAACTCTGGAACTGCTTTTCACTCTTCCTACTGCCTATGATCCTCCAGTCTTTTTAATGCTGTGTCTAGGTATCTCAAGATGAACGATCTTGAATTTGGCCCTTAATTTAGTTTTTTGTTGGAGGGAACAGTCGTTCAGGTATTCTAGCATTTGGTTCATTCTTCCTTGCATAAAATATTGATTTAAATTGTTGTGGGAACAACATTGCCTAAAAATTACCTACTGTAGTGTTCATCTGTCATGCTGGACTAAAAGACCTGTTGCCTGGGTCTGAATGGCTTGGTAGGCCAGGAACAGCATTACTGATTTTATACATACAGTACTTTATTAGTTGCCTACTTGCACCAGACCATGAGCAATAGATTTAAACTTCAGCCAGTCTTGGTTAAGATGTGTGTGTGTTTATGACCAAGAAATTAACAAGGGTTATATAAACTGTAGCAGCCAGTTCATAAGTAACCTTGTAATTTTTTAGAAGTGCTATTCCAAGGTTTTTTAAGGGAACGAAGTCTTAAAAGGCGAGAAATGTTACTTCGTTACTTGTAAAAAATATAATGTGGCCATTTTTTTTTTTTTTTTAAATATACAAAGATCTGTTATTGGTAGGTAGGTTATGGCAACATTCCACGAGTTTAGTAAGAAATCATATGTCATTTGGTTGTCTATGCTCCATAAATTAGAATTGGGAGACTGAGGGATGGAGTGGAGAGGGAGAGAATTAACTAGGAGTGTGAGTGAGGTAGGAGGGGAGACCAAGGATGAGATGGAGGGCTGGAGTGAGAGACTAACGGCCAATTCACACTATATGGTTCGTCTTCGTAGGGTTACGGTTCATTTGCTGTGTCACTGTTCACACTATACATCCATGATCTCGTCAGTCTGCGTGCAGCTGTGGCTCCAACAAGAAGCCTCAGAAATTAGTGTAAAGCAGCTTGCTGCAACTCTCATTTTTGCGCAACTACTTAAGTGACAATGCCACTGATGTTACAACCATGAATGTCACGAACAATGCAAGCTCTTTAGTAGACATAACTAGACAGGGAGGAAATGCTCCACAAGGTGCATTCCTTGTAAAAGAAATTTAAAAGATTCTTGAAATCCCACTGGTTCTCTTCCATGGGCATAAAGAGGGTTGAGAGAGAACCTACCAGTGGTTATGAACAGGATGTTGGGAGAACCTGTGAATGGTAATGGATAGGGTGTTAAGAGATACCCTATGAATGGTAATGAATAGGATGAAGGATAAAATGCTATTTGTCACACTTATAATAAAATAGTGAAATATTTAAATATCTTACCCAATTTTTCCAATCCCTCTCCTATTAATTTCCATATTTTTTCTTTCACATGGTTATCATATTTTCTGTTGCCCTTGTCATATAGTTCCTCGTAGCCTCTGACCAGTTCTAATAACTTCTCGTCACTCATGACTGCTTATAGTACTGTTCACGGCCAAAACCAGTGACAGGCTGAAGTTGTCCTCTGTCATCTGTAAACACACCGTGACTGATACGTATCGATGATCACACTGATCGGTGGAGGTACGGAGCGTTTCCATACGTATACGTTTCGTTCGTTAGAGATTTCTTCTAAACGTAGCCGATCCATACGAGTGAAAGGCGCACGAAAGATGAACAGTAAATGGAAAATATAGTGTGAACAGCCCCATTGATTTCGATAAAATAATTAACGTACGAAAGCGGTACGGAGATGAACCGTGTAGTGTGAATCGGCCCTAATGTGTGTGAGGTGTAGAGGGGGGAGGGGAAACTGCGGGATTGAGTAGAGGATGTTGTAAATTGAAATGGGATGGAGAGAGAAACTAACTAGGAGTGTATGTGAGTAAGGTGGATGTGGGGTAAGAGGGAGGGGGAGACTGAGGATGAGATGGAGGGATGAGTGGAGGTATATAGGAGAGGAGGGTGTAAGTTGGGGGTGGAGTATGAGAGTGAGGTGGAGGGATGGAATAGAGGTATGAGAGGGAGGTGTAAGTGGGGGGGATGGAGAGAGAGACTAAGTAGGGGTTTGTGTGAGTGAGGTGGAGGGGGGAGAGGGAGGGGGAGACTGAGGATGAGATGGAGGGATGGAGTGGAGAGGTACAGTATATGGGAGGGGGTGTAAGTTGGAGGGGGAGGAGTGGAGTGGGAGACTAGAGTGTATGTGAGTGAGGTGGAAGGATGGAGTGGAGAGGTGCATGAGAGAGGAGGGTGTAAGTTGGGGGGTGTAAGAAGATTAATTCTGAGAGTGTATGTGTGTGAGGTGGAGACTGAGGATGAGATGGAGGGATGGAGTGGAGAGATGTATGAGAGGGGGGTGTAAGTTGGGGGAATGGAGAGTAGGAAACATAATCAGGAGAGTGTATGTGAGTGAGGTTGGGTAGATCTGAGGATGGGATAGAGATGGAGAGGAGAGGAGGGTGTAAGTTGGGGTGTGTGAAAGACTAACTAGGTGAGTGTATGTGAGGAAAATGGAGGGATAGGGGAGGGGATGTAAGTTGGTGGAATGGAGAGTAGGAAACTTCAACAGGAGGGTGTATGTGAGTGAAGTGGGGAAGAGGCAGGGGGTGGGTGGTCTGAGGATGAGATAGATATGGAGAGGTATATGATAAGGGGGGGTGGGGTGTAATCTGGGGTGAGGGCAGGTAGATGGCAGTGGACAGGGAGGAGATATGTGCCCTCACAGGATCAAGGTGTCTGGCTATAGGTAGATATAGCATGGCCACACTTTCACAGTGTTATAGTAATATGGCCATGATATATTTCTACAGTTTTATTTGTTTGCTTGAGATTATACTCTGAACTTTAGCTTGGCCTATAATTTTAAATCTTTCCAGCCTGAATTATGAGTTGTAACTTTCTTAAAACAGGATAGTAGGCACAGTGTGAAAAGGATTATGAGTTAATAGCATTGCCTTTCTGTGCCTCGAGTTACTCTTGTGTTGACACAGCTGGAAAAGAATGAAAAATTGGGCCAAGTTAGTGAAGAGTAAATATTGTTCAGTAGAATGTGATTTTGTTGATATTTAACATGCATCACAACCAGTCCATGTTGGTATTTTTGAACCTCTTCAGTACTGTTACATCTTTTCTCAGTTTATTGTTGCTGTGTCCCAGATGATTTTATTCTTGCTGCTGCCAGACGATTTTACTCAGCTTAGGAAGGGTCTCTCATACTGAAGGGAGGCTATGTCCCCTCCAGTATGAGATAGCACTCCAAGCTGAATAAAATCGTGTGGCATAAGCAGGAATAAAATGTCCTCATACTGAAGGGGTTAATTGGCTCATGTCTTTGGTATACTGTATGCCATGTTGACTAATGGTGCATTGCTTCCTGTTTAACACGCCTTAGCAAACACACGTTGCGTGGTGCACACAGTGTTTAGCAGTGCATGTTAAGTAGCCCTTTTGATCACTCTTGTATGCCATGTGTTCTTGTATAGCTCTGCCTGGCATTAGCTGGGCAGAGCAATACAAGACATGGCATCTACACAGTGATTTGAAGGGCACGCTCTTGGAAGCATCTTGGGGTAGGGCACAGAACCTATCTCGATAAATCGGCCACGAAAATACGGACTGGCAACCCTCCCTTGGGGTTGCCAGTCCTTATTTCTCTGGCCGATTTATCGAGACAGGTTTTTTTTGCACCTTCTCCACTTAAATGTATATATCTAGTGGAAATAAAACCAATTTATTATTACAGTGTCTATTATATACTAATACCTTTTTTGTGTATTACTTATATATGTATAGTACTTTGAAAAATATCAGAAAGAGAATACCAATAGACATGAATAGTACGAAGGAGACATCACTTCGTACTATTCATGTCTATTGGTACTCTTTTTCTGATATTTTTCAAAGTACTATACATATATAAGTAACTTAACATTCAAAATTTAGCACTTAGAAAAAATTATGAACTTAAAAGGACACTATACAAAGACATTAAAGAATAAAAGAAACACATATTAAAAACAAACAAAACAAGACACATGGAGCAGGACAGAGGAAGTACAGCAGGACATAGCAGAGATGACAGGACAAGAACAGCAGGACAGGGCACAGAAGACAGGGAAGGACACAGCACAGATGACAGGGCAAGAACAGCAGGACATGACACAGATGATGGAAGAACACAACAGGGCAGGTCATAACAAGGCAAGACAAGCAGGATACAGCAAGAGATGGAAGGGCACGACACACAAAGGAAAAAATAGCAGATATGGAAGGGCAGGACACCCTAGGCAAGAACAGCAGGACACAGGGTAAGAATAGCAAGGAGGGGAGGACAGGCCAAGGATACAGATGACAGTGCATGGGTGTAGGGGAGGATAGGGGTGGCAGGGCAGGGGAGAGAATAGGAAGGGTGTAGGGGAGGGCATGGCTGCATATTGCAAGGGTGTAAGGGAGGGCATGGCTGTACAGTGTATTGCATGGGTGTAGGGGAGGGAAGGAAAGTGCAAGGGTGCAGGGCAGGTAAGAGATGGCAGAACGGGTGGAAGGACAGGACATGGTTGACAGAACAGGGATGGAAGGACAGGACAAGGATGACAGGAATAGCAAGGGACACCTGGTAGGGCATAGCAAGGGTGGGGGTGGTAGGGTGGGTTGCAGGGTGGTAAGGTTAGGAAGAGGAAGAAAAGGGAGAGAAGAACGAGGAGAAGAGGAGGCCTAATACAATAAGAGGGGGAAGAGGAGGAGAGGAGGCCTAATACAAAAAAGGGGGAAGAGGAGGCCTAATACAAAAAGGGGGAGGAGGAGGAAGGAAGAAAAGAATGAGGAGGAGGAGGAGGAAGGAAGAAAAGAATGAGGAGGAGGAGGAGGAAGGAAGAAAAGAATGAGGAGGAGGAGGAGGAAGGAAGAAAAGAATGAGGAGGAGGAGGAGGAAGGAAGAAAAGAATGAGGAGGAGGAAGGAACAAAAAAATGAGGAGGAGGAGGAGGAGGAAGGAACAAAAAAATGAGGAGGAGGAGGAGGAGGAAGGAAGAAGAGGAAAAGAACAAGGAGGAGGAGAAGAGGAAGCCTAATACAATATGGGGAGGAACAGGAAGGAAGGGAAGAACAACGAGGAGAAGAGGAAGCCTAATACAATACTTAACTATATGAAGTACTAAAACACACAGAGAATAAACACTCAACTTTGTTTTCCTTTGTAATATTAATGCCAGCAAGGGGTATCATTAGTTTATGCTTCAAAAACTGCTTGTGGGTCAAATAATAATAATAATAATTTACTGGCAAACCCCTATCAGTAATTCCTCATTTAAGATACTTTCACTAAGCACAGTCTCTCTCTTAATGTCACTCAAAAATACACTTTTCACAAACTTCTTAATTAATCTCAAAGGTGTGCTGTGAAAGATCAATGTTAATTCATCTAAAAATATAATTTTTTTAAATTTAACACAAATAAATATTGCTAGTTAGTTCTGTCTTGCATATGATCATTAAATGCTGGAGAAAAAGTCCCTCTTGCTGGGACCCGACCCTAACTTCACGCAATCAGCAATTTACGGGAATATATACCAATTATTAAATAAGGAATTACTGCTGGCATTATACACAAACAAAACTCACAATTTACACATATTCTGTTTTTAACTGTGTGGAAAATGTGCCACTAGATCTCAGATGATGTGTTTATATATACAGTATTTCAAAGCTATGCATATATATACTGAGGTGTACATGATGGGCCTGTAGAAACAGTTCAGTATTTTTATCTCATTTGTATCGTACCATTCATGAAGGCTCCAACATGCATTCATTGGCCATAGTCACCTAATGGTGGCTGTCTATGCTGCTCAATCTCTGGCAGCCACCCTATGACCTTGTCTCGTATTTTTTTTTCCAGTCTGCCTCACAACCCTACCCCCGAAATCCACACTTCTCGCCTTACGCACCCAATTGTTATAAAATTGCGGTGCAGGGCAGACATCTTCAGGTGGTGGCACTGATATAACCAGGCCGTGTCCAGTGAAAAGGGCTAGATGCTCACTCACTGACCATTTAAGCCCCTGGAATCCTGACTACCTCACATATTTCTCCCTACATAAGTGCTTAAAAATTATCAACTCCATGACTTTCCTATTCCAGACCAACACCACTCTAATACCAGTTGTTGTTCACAGTGCCAAAAATCCTCGTGGCTAAACACACAGACACAGGACAACAAGGGAGACTCCCAATGCAGAAAAACACGAACACATAAACCACCACCACAACCCAACAAGACCTCCACACAGAGTTATAAGGCTGCCTCCTCCCCCCAACCTCACTATGTACCTCTTCATAATAACTTATCCCATGAAACAGTGAAATTTTTAGTACTGAGACAGGAATGGGTCTCCTTGATTACTAGTTCAACTGACCCTCCAATCTGGCCCCACTTTGTCAGAGGAACATAAAAGCATTACGGCCATTCAAACCACCAAGGAAGTTGTACTAGACCTATTACTTGACCACTGCCCCAAATTAGAAAGTTATCTAAATCCAAATAAAATGTGCAACCATTTTTATTCTTCCTCCTTTTTTTCTTATTTCCTTTTTTTTCTGTTAATAATTTATCCTGTACATACTGCCTACCTGGCCACTACAGCCATTCAAAGCCGAGACCACTGCACGCCAGCACTAACTTTCACAAGATCGAGTCAATATTTATTTTCTCGCCCCTAACACGGCCCCCATTCAGAAGGAACTGTGCTGTGAAAATACATGGAATTTCACAGTACAGGTCATCAACTCCGACCACCTGCACTTGTTGCAGTCCGCCCATGGCTGTGGCCGTCAACCTCTTTTTATTTTATTTTTTTATTTATTTATTTTTATTTTTTTAATTCCAGTACTTTATTATTTCAGGGTGCACACAGCTTTTTATAAATAAATATATATATATACAGTACTTTATTTTTATTATTTCACACTGTACCTAGCTACCTATGCACACAGGGCCACTACAGACATCCACAAATCTGCAGCCAAACAGGACCCTTCAAAAACCATCATCAGACACCCACCCTTCACAAACAACCCTACCCAGAGAAACACGAATACACCTACTCTCTCACCCTCTCTTTACTCTAACTTTGTCTAAAAATGCCTTGTGCTCTCTCTCATGGATCTATCTATCTATCTATTGCCAGACATAATCCCGTACGGGATGGCCACAAACGTATCAGCCTCATGGATGCTGGGTTGTAAGCATAGTATATAAACACTAAAATACGATGCTGGTTATGAAGAAAAGCTATGGACGGCATGTAATAAAACCTTGCATTACAAAAAGTACTTTAAAAAATCTATAAGCCAAGAAACTGTTTACAAAGCTGGGTGGTAACCATATAATCAAACCATATGTGCTCCCTATGTGTCAACAAGTGGGTTGGTGAAGGGTTAGTGCCCCTCCCCATA
The DNA here is from genome assembly GCF_032717465.1 of Coenobita brevimanus. NCBI lineage: Eukaryota > Metazoa > Arthropoda > Malacostraca > Decapoda > Coenobitidae > Coenobita > Coenobita brevimanus. The sequence continues at coordinate 45,828,645 of NC_137057.1, forward strand.
AAAAAAAGTCAAATGACCCCCCCTTATGGGATTATGGCAGCTGGCAGTAGGCAGACAGATAGATAGAGATTCTCATCATATACCCAACACTAAAATTCACAAGGATACATATTTTCTTTCCTACCCCCTTAAAACGGCCCATTCCAACAGAACCATACTGTGAAAAACATATGGAATTTCACAGTACAGGTCAGCGGCTCTGTCCACCTGCAATACCTGTAGCCCAAGTGCAGATTCGCCAGTGGCTGTGGCCGTCATCCACTTTTTTTTTTCCTTTTCTAACTTTATTTCTGCTACTTCAGACGGTACATAGCAACTACCTAGATATACATGGCTTACCACTACACCCAAACAGAAGCCTTCAAAAACCGTCATGAGACACCCACCCTTCAGACACAACCACAGCCAGAAAAACACAACCTATACTCTCTCTCTTTTTACTCTAACTTGATCTAAAAACGCCCTGTGCTCTCTTCTCATGGATGCTGTGATTGTAAGAATACAGTATATAAGCACTAAAAATATGATGCTGGTTTTGAAGAACAGCTATGGAAAGCATGTAATAAGAACTTTTACATTACAAAGAGGTACTTACAACCTATTCTCATCCTATACCCAACACTATTTTTCAGAACAATACATATTTTTTCCTACCCCTTAAAACGGCCCCCATTCCAAAGTTGAACTGTGCTGTGAAAAGCATACTGGAATTCTCAAAGAAAGTACAGGTCACTGGCTCCGACCATCTGCAATACCGGTGGCCTAAGTGCAGTCCAGTAGCCCAAGTGCAGACCACTGCAAGTGGCTGTGTGGCCGTCATCCACTTTTTTTTTTTTCCTTTCCTTCTTTAAACTTTTATTTCTACTATTTCAGACGGTACATAGCAGCTACTACCTAGATATACAACAGAAACCTTCAAAAACCATCACGAGACACCCACCCTTCAGACTCAACCATACCCAGAGAAACACAACTCTAACTTGGTCTAAAAATGGCTTATGCTCTCTCATGAATGCTGAGTTGTAAGAACACAGTAAACAGGCATTAAAATATGATGACTGTCACAATGAAAAAGCTATGGAGAGTGAATGCAGCATTCTAATGTTTGGTTTCTGCCAGTGGGACACGTTGAAAAAAAACTACCAAAACATGAAAATTTGTGCCAAGTTAGAGTGGAAATGAGTATACCCCAGACTTCAAACACAATCATCATCTTTCTCTACTTCAATGCCAACACACATACACACTCACAGCACTATTGAGTCCCACAGTGTAATGCTTCCTGCCAGACCACACCACACTCACATTTACCACACGTGTATAGGCCTCCCCCCTCACCACAACACACTACTACAAACACTCACCACATGCGTACCACACAGTGTAGGCCTCTCCCCTCCCCACACACCACACCACACTACCACAACAAACAATCCTTCAACATATACCTTTGGGAGCTGCCAGGGTTTCTGTAGTCAGTCCAAGTGGGATTACAAGCCAAGATTTACTAATCACATAGCAAATATTCTTCAAAAACAGCATAATTTTGATATAATAGGTTTATCATCCACTGGACAAAGGAATTCAATTTATCATGAGAATTAATTTGCTGGGTTAAGGGAAGAAGGTTATGATGACGGACAATACAGGTGATAGGAGGGTCAGAGTGCATGTAATGATTTTAGTTATACTACAACAACAGGGTCTCTCTCTCTCATGACAGAAATATTTGAGGTGGGAGCAAAGAAGCAAAGAATAAACAAGCATTAATGGGGCCAACTATCAGTACCATGCCTAGTGAAGTGGACTAATCATCATCATCATCTTCGTAAGCAATTATTTTTTAATCATCGTAACCATTTTTTTTTTCTTTTTCAAGCAGTCATTCCTATCCTGTTTATTTATTTTTTTTTACATATGGATAAAAATGCATAAGGCCCATAGCTAAGCAAAAGAGGAAACCCAAGAGAGAGTGAAACTAACTGGCAAGCCCAATGAAATGGCTCATACACTCATTCACTTACCATTCAAATCCTAGTATCTTACACACACACACACACACAAAACCATGGGGACATCACACATCCTTGCTCCGTCTCTAATCATAAACCACCACAACCTAACCCAACAGACATCAACAGCATCACAAACACCCAAACGATACACAGACCAAGGAAACGCAACAATGAAGGAGAAATATCAACATCATAGCCTAAGAATCAAAGCATAACAATAGTAATTCTAAAAACGTATCAACCATTGGCTGTCATGTTGGAGACCTTGCAGCATCCTTTTTATACAACATCGTCTGCCATCATCCAATCCTATGTCACCCCATACGGATGCGTGGGGAAGCTGTAGGTTCAGGCATACTGCACAAAATTATCTGCTCAACACATAATACTGCTGATTTCTGAGAATGCCCTGGGTTGAAAGACGATAGAGTGACCTGACAGGCAAATTGAGTTCTTGCTCATGCTTAGAAAATATAGAAAATGACTGTGTGATAGGAAGAGATATATCAAAATAGTTTAGTCTATGGGCACTCCTAGGATCTCTCCCTACCTATATCAATCTACCTATAGCCTGACGCCTCTAATCCATATAGTTATAAAATTTCAAACACGTGGCACATTTTCCCAACGTACCGATAATAGTATAACATATTCCAATGCAACATATAACTATAGTCAGTTTTATTTCCATCTGAGCAAAACAAGGCAACTTTTATCACTTCAGTACTAAATCATTGATGTATAATACTAGTCAAAATTAACTCTCCAGTCTGACCACACTTGGCCATAAAGCTAACGGTTTATGAATCTCTTGTCAGGTGGAAGCAAAACTGGACTTATAGAATAAATCAACAGAAATAAAGACACCAAAAAATGACTCCCACATCAATATATAAAACATAGTCAGCCACAGGAAAAATAATAATAGTAAAAAACATAAACCGTATTAACGATGAATGTTCGTATATATGCAGGGAAAAATCTCGTTAATCTCTCACCTAAATGAAGGGAATCAACTGCTATGTTTAATGAGGGAATAAACTCAGAATGATTGTTAGTCTTGGATATAAATGAAGGGAAACGACTCAAGTTGCTCATCAACCTTTGACATATAAGGGTCTGTTAACTAAGTGATGCTTGTTAAGTTTTAAAAATCTTCCAGGTGCTATTTAGGACAATACATTTTTCTTTTTAATGCAGAGAAGCAGAAACTGAAGAGTGCAAGAAATAATACACAAAAAAGAGCCAAATGCAAGATATCTTACATCTGAAATTCCTGCACACATTGCATTTACAAGACTGGAGGTCACAGGCAGAGGGAAATAGAGATTGAGAAAAATAAATTCAACCAAGTTGACCTGTTGCCAATTACAATCAACCAAAGAAGGACAAGAGTACATATTTTTTTCCAGCATATTTTTTCCTGTGGCTGACTGTGCACTACATCACAATGACATGGTAATAATAATAATGCAAAATATAACAAGAAAATGGGCATAACAATTGGTGTACAAATACAACAGCCAACATCAACAAGTTCCAGGGAGGGATAATATATACAAAACACTCATTTTTATTGTGGGGTAAACAACCACTTATGGCTTTTTTTGCAGAGTCCTTTTTATTTGCCACAGTTATTTACGATCTTTTTTGGGCTGATAATACCTGCTGTTGTGTGGTGGTCCCTGTGGCTCATTTTAATTTACTTTAAGAATCAGAGTCAATGCTGGAGGAAATCTAAATACTGAATTTAATCAAAGAAAAGAGGCAATAGGAGCTCCAAAATTCTTACAACCAAGATTATCCTCTAACATTCTTCAGACGGGTGTGTGCATCTTTCAAGGAGTTTACTCTCTGGAAAATGAAATGCATACATCCTTATAGGCAAAGTTTCATGAGCTCAAGTTTAGCCATATCTCATTCATAGTTGTAGATGAGGGATCAGCACACACAGATAAGCTGGGCAACCAACTGACACTGTTTTACTTAGGCAGCAACATACTGTACTGGCAAAAATGCTGAAATTGATGCTATGTTGGTTCAAAGAAGTGGTTTGATTACAGCACTACTACACAGGCATATCCACACACCTGCCACTGTCCTACTTAGCCAGGAATACAGGACCACAGCAACAGCAGCCCACAATTTACTAAACCAAAATATACAGGGCTGCCCATATATATCTGGTGTTGTCGGTCTCAGTCTGCGGGGTATTGGGAAACACATATTTTGACAACTTAATTATGCTCCGTTTAACTGGGTATTAGCAATTACCATCATTCCTTTGTAAATGCTAGTTGAAACAGGACTAATATGGTGCATAGTCATGAAGAAGTGCTATGGAAAGGACGTTGGGCCATTGCAGTGCTATCTTATTCTTGCCAGTGACGTGAGGGAAATAAATCTGCATAAGGACAAAAATCTTGTCTCTTTGTGTCAGGTTTGTCATACCTTGTGCTTAATGCTTTTGTGTGTCATGTCTGTGTGTGTCGTGTTCCTGCACATGTCATGTCTCAGTGGCTCTTCAATTTGTATATGGATGAAGCTATAAGAGAGGTAATAGGAAGGAATGTGAATATACTGGTATCTAGTGAGGGAGGGTAAGATGTGGAAACTTCCTGAGCTGTTGCTTGCTGATGATACTGTATTAGCTGATGAATGTGAACTGCAAGTGCTTGGTGCAGGAGTCTGAGGATGTAAGAAACAGAATCCTAAAGAGAATATACTTATGGGTAAAGTTATGGTCTTGATGGAAATCACAGCATACAGAGTGAGACTGGATGGTGAGGGAAATAGATAATGAAGGTGCATCCAAGTACTTCAGAGTGATGAGTGAGGATGGAAGGAGAGGATGTGCTTGAATGGGTACAGCAGGGTAGAAAGGTTGCTGGATCACTGAAAGCTGTGGATAAGACGTTGAGAAATGAGGCTTAGATCCTGTTGGAAGGGCACAAGAGTGAGAGCAGTGGAAATGACCTGAGGAATGTGTGGAGTTTTATGGACAGACAGATATACAAATGAGGAAGTGGAAAAGATGCTGTGGTGCTATTAGGAGAAATACTTTGAGATAGTTTGGCCATGTAGAGGATGGGGAATGAGAGAATGACTAGAAGGTATGTGTATGATGTGAAGAGGAGGAGAGACCATGGCAGAGACAGGAAGACTGGAATGGAGAGATACAAAGGGAGGGAGGTGTGAGTTGGAGAGAGGGCAGTCAAATAGCAGATAACAGAATGACATGGAGTTAATTTGTTTGTGGCCTCCCTTATGCTGACTTGAGATGTCCTGGCAAATAGGGATAAAGGTCAGTGGAGGGTAAAAATCTCTTCTTACCAAAATGAGTGAACTCTAAGCAATTACTGAAGAAAATGCAAGAGGAGATATTAAATTACTTGCTAAAAAAATGCAACCAATGGCTGCAAAACAAGCAATCACTATCAAGTAAGAAAGGGTTATGTGGAAACAGAAAATGATGCAGGGTAGTGATGGTAAAGCCAACTGAGCCTCCACCATATCAATCATCAAATAATCAAAATCAATATAATAATCATCATTCATTATTATTAAAATCATCACTGCAATTGTCATCATCATCATCCCAGCCTCTTCTTCCTACCTAAGGATGGGGGTAAGGTATGGTTCAAAATGCAACAAACAAAAACACATGGGATCAGACATGTTATATATTAACCACCCAGTATTTTTTTTACATCTGTGGCACATAACCAGGACTTAACAGCATCTGTTTGTGATGTACAGGCATTTGCAAAAGTATGCCAACAATACTCTCCCATCAATAACTTGTATTTCATATTTACCACTCTTCCCCAAATGACTAGAGGGGTAACATTCCTTCTGTTGCCTGTTTTCCTGATGCCTGGAACAGACACCTTCATATGGCAATGATCAGATATTGAATGTCAGATTAAAATAACAGCCTTCCAGTTCCTTTACTATCCCCATACAGGAGAATGGTGGACTAGGAAAGAATAGTAACGTTGATGTGCAGTCCTTACCACATAAAATAATTCAAACAACATCCTTCCATTCCTACAGCTGGCAGTGAAGTGTCTACATGCCACTTTGCTCATGCTCAGGACAGGATTTATGCTAAACATTTCATAGCCAATGGTTGTGTACGGCTGGCCAGTTGTCTATAACCTTAGTCGCTTTACTCGAATCTGGCGAAGATGTCTTCTTTCAGAGCTGACGGCAGCAGGTAAAGAAACTGGTTGTTTGATAACATTATTAATCCAAAGTGGACATCTCGTGACTATCACATGAGTGACAAGCCAAGTGGCTTCTGGCTACCCAGGATATAAGTTACTACACTTGGTGGTAATATACAACTCAGACAGTCACGTGGTGGTGGTGTAAAGAGTTACGGCGCTCCAGCTGGATGTGGCAATATCCGGTATTAAATTAGTCAGTAGCTAGTCCCAGGTCTCTTCACAAAATGGAGAAACAAAAATTGGTGAATGACTGGGTGGCTGTGAATGTGAGGTCCAGCATCTGATAGATGTGAACAAAGTGTGCAACGTCTGGCTTGCAATATCCACTTAAGAACGTATGCCCAATCCTTGAGGCATTGCCTGGGACGACAATGAAAAAAAAAAAAAAATACAAAAAAAAAAAAAAAAAAGGCCATCAAACACAACCCCCTCATAGAGCATTCTGCCCCCTTACTGTACGGCCACAACGTGGTTATTGCAAGCAAGGCCTGAGTGCATGTTTACTCTAAGTACAATCATCCACCTGTGTGCCACTTATCCTTCCAACATATGCAATGATGGACTCCTTCTCACTGTCCGACAGCCCTCATTACCCATGTCAAATCGAATATATATCATGGCACACAATGGTGGGTTGTGTGTGCTGTAAAAGTATTGACCCAACCCCCCAGGCATCCCCAATCCCCCAAAACCCCACTAGTAGCAAAGGGACTTGGGAGCCACGCTACACCACAGTATTATGGCAACTAATTCGGCACAAAATTTTTAAAGCTTCTTATCTTTACGATGCAGACTTTTTGTTCATTTACTGCGGCCGCAAAACTTGTAATCTCCTCAGTCTGACTTGGTGCTAATTTTTTTAAAAAGCTTATACCGGTACTTAGCGTTCCAACTTCCACACAGGGGAAATCAACGGGCCGAGGTTCGTAAACAATGAGGTAACGCCAGAACTGCAGTGGGTCGATTGGTGTGGGTGTTTAAACAGGACAACATAGCGACAATATACCTGACAAGTATCCAAACAACTGGCCAAACCACAGGCTATAAAAAATATGTCCACTGTGCATCAATTACAATACAAACATCAACATAATAATCAAGCAATAATCATATGCATAATTCACTTGGGTGTCTTCTACGTGGCTCAGGAGGCTTGCTAACAAATAGTGCGTTAGGAAATCACCCCATACAAAGAGGACAAGCCACTTTGACTGAACTAACACCAGACACTGTTCAACTGAGAGTCAAAGACATCAAAAATAACATGAGCAACCTTTCCATCACAAAATTCTTGCAGTATACCGGGTATCTACCCTAGCTAACACTTACTGCAATATATCTACTCTTATATGTATCTGTGTAATGTTTTCCTATCTGTGTACTTTATCTATCAGCTTGAAATATTGCTGAACTGAGGCAACACCTTAGCAAGGAGACATGCTAATCATGAAGTGCAGGGGAAAGGTTTCAAAACTATCTGCTACTGGTAAACCTGGGGCATTTACTTACTGTACTCTTGTTACTCTACCCAGGCATAAAATAAGCATCTTAGCAATAGTTTATCAAGCAGAATACTAGTCATGAAGAAGTGCAGTGGGATGGATGTAGACATGTGAGTACTGTGTTATTCTACCACAGAGATATATGAAAAAGCAGGTGAATGGACAAATCCCAGGCCACGTTACGGTGCAAGAAGTTTGATAATTGAGCATAGACGAATATAAATAAGTTAAAAATCCATCCAATCAGCCATCATCCAATCCCACGTCGCCCCACAGAGAAGCGTAGGAACCGGGGCTAGGCAAGTGTGGTCCTGACATTTAAGATGAAAATAAGATTAAAAATAAAGCTCATTATTATCCTTAGACCCCCAATGCATCACTCTCAGTTGAATAAAACCATCTGGTGTTAGTTGGAATAAAGACAGTTGCCCTCCCACTTACGAACAAGAGCTAAGAAGAATTGGCTGTTGAGATTAAACACTTATCAGCTTGAGATTTCATTCGGTCGTGATGTGGTTGCCAGCCTGATAGTGCCAGGGATTGACTCCTGGCACTGCATCATCCTAGCTTATCATCAATCATCGTTGTCGTTGATTGGCCAGTAAAATCAGCACCCTAGACTAAGTTAACTGGCCTTCTATATCCTAGTGGTGGAATGATCTAGTTATGGAGCCTAGCACTAACTATTCTATCATCAATCATCGTCGTCGTCATCAATAGGCAAGTAAAATCAGTACCTAGACTAAGGTAACTTGGTCTTGTATACCCTAGTGATGGAATGATCTAGTTATGCAGCCCAGCAATGCCACTGATCATAATTAAAATCATCATTAGGCATTATCATCATCATTTCCTGACTCCTCTTCCCACCCAACGATGGGGTCAGGAGTTCTCTATTAAAATATCACGTAAGTAAGGGGAGCAACTGTTATACTCTGTCCATCTCAACTTGGCTTAAAAGTGATCTGGAAAGGATGCAGAGCCACAGTATTGCTAGCCTTGTCTTACTCTTTAAGCTTCTGGCCGATGAAATTAGGCTGCCAAGGACAAAAAAACTCTCTGCTAAGTCCAAGGTGGACCATCCAAAAATTTTCTAACTCACATTTCAGACCAGGGTGGATTTGTAGCTGTAGCTGTAGCAGAAGGAACTGCAATGTAGAAAGGTTTTCAGGATCAACGGCACTGGGAACCTCTGTTCTATCACAGGTATTTGCCGAGTTTTAGGCCACTGAGTATTTTTCAACATTCACCACACAA